>NW_027644805.1:0-33358 GCF_032717465.1 Coenobita brevimanus | reverse complement strand
CAACCATTTCATCCTGTTTGTAAGGTGTTACATGACATACACACTTGCAAGTTGGACCTTGTGTTACAATGACATACGGTTTGTTTATCGTCGTCTGTTGTTTGATGTACTTACAGGTTGTGTGGCTTTGGACGTCCATTAATCCATATGAGCGTGGTAATTTAAGCCTTACATTATAAACTCGTAAGGATTATGTTCCTGTCATTATTGGACGAACGAAACGTATCAGGGATCGGCGCTGACGAACGACGAACTATGTTTTGTAGAAAATATTACGACCACGGGTCACAATAGTGACACAGTGTCAGTATGTATATGACTAGAATGTGGGTCAATCGTATACATAACGACATTGTGTTACTGTTGTGTTAAAGCAGAGTTCGTGGTTCGTCAGAGCCGATCCCTGATTCGTTTCGTTCATCACAATAATGACAGGAACATAATCCCTTACGAGTTTATAATGTGAAGCTTAAATTACCACGCTCATATGGATTAATGGGCGTCCAAACCACACAACCTGTGTAACGATAAACAACCGTATGTCATTTGTAACACAAGGTCCAACTTGCAGTGTGTATGTCATGTAACATGCTTACAACAAGGATGAAATGGTTGGCAGGTATACCAGGGTATTATGTTTTTGTTTGTTGAGTGATAATGCAGAAGCTGTGATAATACTAATATGATTAATACTTTACAGATTATTTTATCATTATTATCTTTATGTTGGTTGGCACTTTAATGGATGGGGATGAGGGATGGCAGGGTATGAGAGGCGTTTGGTGGAGACAGCAAATCAGAAGAAGGGTGATGGAGGTGGGAGTGAGAATGTATAAGAAACGACATCACATCTTTACCATCAGGAATGCTATACTATATATTTATCTGTAGTTACATTATAATATAGTATGTAACGAGTATGATAGTCAATAACACATAATACGCCGTATGTCTTTTTTCATTTTTCGTGCCTTTCTCGTATTGTTGTGGATACCAGCATAGTATTACACATTAATTGCCTTTTTCTCACTTACCCCCTTCTGGTTCTGATTGTATATAAAAACAGTCATGACACTGTAACATCACCAGCTCTGGCCGTCCCATATATCCAACAACGGTTTGGGGTTGGGGTAGGGACAGTGGATGTGGGGTGTTCGATCATACTGGTCCTTCACTAGCCGCGACTCCGGCTAACAGGGAGAGAGAGAGAGATTGAGTGCTTTCAGGTTATTACATAGATACAAGTAGTATGATACTGTAGACAGATAGGTACAGTCGCCAAACTTTCCACCTGGGCCACCTAGCCGCGAGAGGTGAGTAACGGGTGCTGGCAACAGTGTATCTGTTCGTGTGTACATGCTCGACGAAAGCTAGGATCATCAACTCTTTTCTTCCATAGTGAACCTCAGAGTTTATCACAATATACAGTCCGACAATTTTTAGCCTTAGACAGAATTTCAAAGGAGCTTCTTGAAAGTATTGGAAGTAATGCGATTATTGAAAGAGCCAATAAGTAAAATAATCTAAAAGACTGCATCTTTACATATATTACATATTTGTAAAAAGTATTCTTTTTCATTATTACATGATAAACCCCTAGCTAAAAAACTGTCTACTGAATATTGAGGGGAAGAACCGTCTTTGTGAGCCTAATTTGCGGCAGAAGAAATAGATACCGGTGTCTGTTCGTTTTGCATTTTCGCCAGTCCTGGGCCGGTCTCGATTAAACTTACTGAGGAAACCATTCTTGATCCGAGACGATTAGAAAAGTCATTAATCATTACAGGATTACTCTGTTCGGCGGATATTAATTTAAACTAAGTAGGAGAGATGGGAACTGTGGATGTGTCAGAGGTTGAAACTCGTTCGTTGAGGCAGAATACTACCTCCGAGTCAGCCGTACCCAGCCATCTGTGGGATGAACTCCTGACGGAGGTTTACTACGGACAAGAAGAGATTTGATGATCCGAACTTTTCCATCGAGCATGTACAATACACGAACAAACAGATACACTGTTGCCAGCACCATCTACCCACCTCTCGCGGCTAGGGTGGCCCAGGTGGGACGTTTGGCGACTGTACATAGATAAATGAATAAATAGAAAGATTTATTTCCAAAGCTGGAGTGATATAGATGTATGTACAAAGACTTTAGTCGTGTCGTGAAATCTGGTGAAAACTATCTGCAGAAGTTTTGGAGCGGTCAGCTTTGTGTCGAACGATGGGTCGGTAGCACTGACGAGTTGCCATTTGCTCCAGGTGATCAGACCTGTGGATGCCAACTGCATATAATTTTTGTAACTTAACCAAAACTAATTTAATATACAATTTATCAAATTGTTTCTGACTGCTGTTTTTATATAGTATTTATGAAGCGTTTCTCATCTTTTATTTTATGACAACATTCTCAACACATTACAATTCAATTTGAACTTAATAGGTGTTAGGGTCAGTTCTTCCATCTTTAGATAATCAAGTTGATAATTATGGCCTGGGACATTATTTAAGTGTAAAGCAAAATTCACTATAGTATCTCAACACATGAGAACTGCGTTATTCTATTATAAGAAAATTGATTTTTTTCTTTTAGAGTGGCTGGCAAACTGAATCCTACGGACGAGTTCGAACACATAAACCAGACGACCAAATTCTACTGCACAACTTCGTGTGCTTCATTCTTGCTTCTAATTCTAGGTAGCACTTCCGTTTCTTAAGGCGTAAGCACTGCTTTCAGCACGTAGGTACTGGCTTGCCATCGTTGGCATGATTATTTCCTGGTCCTATAGCGTTGTTTTAAGACGAGGACAGCCTGTACGATGACGGTTCTCCATTCTGCCTTCCCCCTGAAATCGTAATCCACCTTTCTATGGCTATGGTAATACCAAATGTTTGAGCTTTCCTGTTCAGGCTTCGATTTCCCGTAAAGAAAGGAAGATCATACCACCACCTCACATATTCCTGTTAGTTGGCTGCATGTTGCTTGACTTCTCCATACCATGGTATAGTAGGTCTGCTAGACGTTTTGTGGTAAGATGTAAGATGAAATGTCAGGTGATCATCGCCTAACCGTTGGCATTTCGTCTCTCATACGAAGCTCGGAATCAGCAATTCTTGCGAGTCGATGTTAAGGGTTCGGATTTTCATGGGTTCATTCATATCGTCATCTAATCAGGAGCAAATATAAAGCTTGATGAAGTCAGGCTAGCCGACCACGAACATGTAACTGTGGTAGAGCTTTCATAATGTTTAAAGTGTTGCACTTAATCTTCGGACAAAACCGCGACACGACTTTTGTCTTTGACTGTACTATACATAGCTTAAGCAATAATAACAGCTTACTTCCTGTGGACTAATGATGAATATGCTACAACAAAGCTTGCTAAACGATATCTATAGACCTTATTACTACGAAATGCCACCTAGGAACCGACACTTCACCCATCTCCCTCCTCAAAATAAATTTCTTCTCTTTGTATCATCATGCCTTGGTCACTCATTGCCTCGTCCCTCTGTTACTCCTAGCCATCCGAGGTATGCTCATTGTCGTAGGACTGGGGGAAGTCAGTTCACTCTGGGAAGTGACCAGATTTGGATTGCCTATCCTGGATGCTTACGGCACAGTGAATCCCGACTCGTCTCTTTCGCATGCCACACCAATCGTCGAGTACTTAAGCAGCACACTTGAGTATTCTATCCCTATTACCTCCCACCTCCATTAGATTCAGATATTTGTTTTGTTGTAGTTTTACAGTATGTCCGTATAAACAACGACGACTACGACGTCTTGCTCCCTCCCTCCAGGAGAGGGTTGAAGAAGAATGAGAATAGGAACCTAGTGCCAAAATCCAGTATAAAGCCGGGTCATCGGCTACATGTTGTGTACGCTAGGTGGGCCAGGAGTATAGACACGGCGTCGTGAAAAAAAAAGGTCAATGGAAGAAATATATCATACCACAAATGGGGCTACTGAAGTAGGGAACGGAATTAGATGTCGGAAAGAAGACCAATAAAGGTAAGGAAGGACATGATATTATGGAGGAAAAAATACGAGGACTCTCAGAGAAAGTCTGCAAGAACGGGGGGACGTTGGAGGCGAGACAAAAAAGGAAATGTAACACGTCGCTGGTTAGTGTAAAGAGGACAATCAAGGAAAATATGTGCAGAGAGAACGGTATTGCAACGAGTACAAAGGGGAGGGCGACTACCAGACATCAAATAAGAGTGGGTAAGTCTAGTATGATCGATTCTAAGACAAGCTAAAGCAATCTCCCACCTCCTATTACGGTGGCAAAGGGTTAACCAAGGAGAAATAAACGGTTTAACATGTAGTTTATTATTAGTGATAGATTCCCAGCAAGACTGCCACCGGTGCTGAAGGAAGGAAGATAGGGCTGGAAGAAAGTCAGAGACTGGAATGAGGAAGGAAGGAGAGACATCTCTGGTAACAGCCATGCGAGCCAACTGATCAGCACATTCATTGCCCACGATGCCCACATGTCCTGGGACCCAACAGAACCGGACTGTTTACGACGAAAGGAGATACGGAACAACCATTCCAAGATACGAAGGACTAAAGGGTGAGAAGTAGAAGGTGACTGAAGAAGGGACAGAGCACAATATGAATCCAGAGAATATCACAAATGAGGAAAAGGAGGCACGACAAATATACCGCAACGCAAACAGGAGGGCATATAACTCTGTTGTTAGAACACTTGCATAAGCATGAAGGTTAAAATGATAGGTGTCAGGAAAATGAATCGCGAATCCAACACCCGCAGGGTTTTTGAACCATCAGTGTACATAGGGACTGCAGAGGAATGGTGGGAGAAATGGTCAAGAAGCAGAGAACGGAGAATGAATGAAGAATTGGACTTGGAATAAGGGAAAATGGAAGGACAAAAGTGGGGTCGCTGAAGTAGCCACGGGGAAAAAAGACGTGCGGAAAGAAAATACACTATTAACAGTAAGGGAGGAGTGCGAAAGGAGAGTACGAGCTCGAACTGCAAAAGGTGGTTTGGTCCTGGGAGTGAAAAACATGTCTAAGTCAGGACTGGGAGGAAGTAGAGAAAGGGTACGAGGAAAACAGTGCAACTTAGCATAGGTACGAAGAGAAAGAAGAGCACGGCGGCGGAAGTGATGGAACTCCTGATTCAACATTGACTCTCAACTAGAGATGACTTAAAAAGCGCCAAGAGCCAGACGCAAACCGTGATGATGCACAGAATCAAGTTGTTGGAGGACGGTGTCTGAAGCCTAAGAATAAACCTGGCAAGCATAATCAAGTTTGGAGAGAACGAGAACAATATGGAGACGGAGAGTAGTTCGATCAGCACCCCACGACACATAAGACAGTTTGTAAGAGAAGGAGGCGTTGCAAGGCTGACGTTTTCAAGGAGGTAATATGATCCTTCCAAGTAAGAAGGGTGTCGAAAAGAAGGCCAAGAAAGGAAGTGGAGGTTTTGTATAAAAGAGGAGAGCCGTAGAGAAAAAGATGTGGTTGAGAAATAAGATGAGAACGGGTAACAGTAATAGCATGAGACATAGGAGAGAACCGAAAGCCATGAGAAGTGGCCCATTCTGAAGCAGCAGAAACCGCACGTTGAATAAGAGCACCAAAGATAGAGATATATGAATTTCATGTATGTATTGCAAAATCATCTACATATAAAGAAGAGCAAACACCAACTGGGAGACAAGAAACAATCCCAATTGCCAATAAAAATAGAGTATTGCTAAGCACTGCCTTGGGGAACACCTTCGTATTGTGGAAATGGATCTGAATAAGTATGCCGAACATAGACTCTAAAGAGACGAACATAGAAAATTCTTTAAGAAGACACCAAGGTTACCATCAATACCACAAGAACGAACTGTGTGTAAAATATGGTAGCGCCAGACTGTCACAAACCTTCTCAAGGTCAAAGAACACTGCGACAAAGATTGCCGAGTGGCAAAGACTGAGCGGATATAAGTCTCTAGATTTAGGAGGTGAGTTAAGGTGCCGCGAGCTTTTCGAAAACCAAATTGTGAGGATGACACAAGTTGCTTGGATTCTAGGAGCCACAAAAGACGATGATTCATCATACGCTCGAAAAATTTGCAAAGACGGCTAGTAAGAGCAATGGGGCGATAATCTTGAGGGGCATGGCCTTGCTCTTCCGGCTTAAAAAAATGGAGAATGACAGCATCACGAAAAGAGGGAGAAAAACACTGTCCGGATACGATTATAAATAGCTAATAATGTCAGGGCCTGGGGGTAAAGGTGACGGAGCATATTATAGTGAATGCCATCAGGACCCTCGCAAGTGTTCTGACAAAGACGAAGGGCAGAGGACAATTCATGGAGCGTAAAAGGCGCGTTATACGACTGACTGGACGACAGCTTGAAGACAAATTGCATACATTCAGTAGCAGCTTTAAGGGCATGGAATTCAGGAGAGAGATGAGAACCGCTACGAGCATTACTATAATTAAGCCCTAAGCCATTAGCAGCTAAATGAGCTTCTGCATCTGACTCCCCATCTAAGTGGAGGACAGGGGAAAGCATAGGAAGACGCTTACTTGCTATCTTCCGTATACGTTTCCAGACGGAATCAATGCATGTATTGGTAGTAATGGTGGAAAAGTATAATCTCCAGCTACGGTGTTTAGCTCGTTTAACAATCTTACGATGAAGAGCGCGGGCCTCTTTAAACAGTAGATAGAAATGCACTCTGTTCATCCGGGGTGTTGCGTTTGCGTAGAGAGATATACAGTATATAAGCATAAGTCGGTTCCTCATATACGCAGTTATATGTCTGTATCTACCTATCTATTTATATATATATATATATATATATATATATATATATATATATATATATATATATATATATATATATATATATATATACAGTATATAGGGCTATACCAAATATAACGAATTAGGTGGCACAAAAATTACATCTCTACAAACTATGTGGCAGGGAGGTGAGATTATTTGCCAGAATCCAACCAAACATCAGTTCTATTGCAAATGTTTTGACAATCATCGTCTAGTAAAGGTCCAACCGTACTGCCTCCTGTGCTTAGGGGCAGTGTTCCACCGAAAGTGAGTAGGCACTGTGTTGAAATCCCGCAGATTACAAACTTGATAACCTAATTGTTGAAGAGGAAAACATTAGCTGGGATAATGTAGGTAGATGGAAGAAAAGGTAATTCAACTCGACAGCAACCACCTATTTTACTAGAGGAAAGCAAAATGAAATTATGATGGTAGGATTTCTAAATAACGAATCTTGCAGACATCATTGTTAATTTCAGCAGTGTATCTGACAGAGCATCATTGGTTGTCACTAGACTGCAAAAAATATACTCTGAAAATAATACAAGTACAAAGACAAAAGTCGTGTCGCGATTCTGTCAGATCAAGTGCAACATGAAACATTATGAAAGCTCTACCAGAGTTACATGTTCGTGGCTGGCTAGCTTGACTACATCAAGCTTCATATCTGCTGTTGATGGGATGACGGTAGGAATGAACCCATGAAATTCCGAAGTATTAACATTGACTTCAATTGGTGATTCCAAACTTCGTATGAGAGACGAAATGCCAGCAGTTAGGCGATGATCACCTGACATTTCATCTTACATCTTCTCACAAAACGTCTAGCCTACCATGGTATGGAGAGGTCAAGCAACATGGATTCAATTAATAAGAATATGAGATATAGCATGATCTTCCTTTATTTACTGGAAACGAATCCTGAACAAAAGCTCAAACATTTGGTACAGGCAAAACCATAGAAAGGCGGATTAGGATTTCAGGAGGAAGGCACAACGGAGAACCGTCATCATTCAGGTCGTCCTCGTTTTACCACAACACTTTAGCACCAGGAAATAATCACAACGATGGCAGCAGCACCCGCAAGCGGTACTTACGCCATAAGAAGCGAAGTACACCTAGAATGAAGGACTTCTGTGGTCTGGTTTATGTATTCGAGCTCGTGTGGGATTCAGTTTACCAGCCACCCTAAAAGAAAAAAAAAATCACAATAGAATAATTCTGTTCTCAAGTGTTGAATACTATAGTGAACTTTGTTTTACAGGTTATAATTATCAACTTGATTATCTAATTTAGTTGAAGAACTGACTTCCGAACACCTATTAAGCTAAACGTTGGCATAAAAATAAAAGATATGAGAAACGTTTCAATACTAAATAAAAACAGCAGTCAGAAAGATTTCATAATTATGTAGACTAGTTTCGGTAAGTTACAAAATTTTTTTTTTTTTTTTTTATGCGAGGAAGAAGGAACCAAAGGCCATGAGCCCGCAGTAACAGTTCCCTCCAAGAGAAAAAAAAATACAATAGAGAGCCAAATTCAAGATCCGATCATTTTGAGATGCCTGGACACTGCGTTTGAAAGACTGGAGATCATAGGCAGCAGGAAATACAGAGGGAGACAGTTCCAGAGCTGACCTGTTGCATAAATGAAAGACTAGGAGTAACGGTTAACTCTTGCATTAGAGAGTTGGACAGAAAAGGGATGAGACTTTGCTGCCAGACGGGTGCTACGCGCCCGTCGTAGAGGTGGAGGAATGCAAGCAGACAGATCAGAGGAGCAGTGACCATTAAAGTAGCGATAGAAAAGAGATAAAGATGCAAGAGCGGCGAAGAGACAGAGGTTGAAGGGAATCAGTAAGAGGAGGAGAGTTAATGAGACGAAAAGCCTTTGACTCCACCCTATTGAGAAGGCTGTATGTGGGGAGCCTCCCCACACATGAGAGTTGTACTCCACACAGGGGCGGATAAAACCCCTGTATAGTCAACAATTGTGCAGGGGTAAAGAAAGAGCGGAGTCGGCTTAGCACACCCAATCTCTTGGAAGCAGATTTTACAAGAGATGTAATATGATCTTTCCAAGATAAGTCCCGAGTAAATGAAACCCCAAGCATGTTCAAGGATGATGCAGGATTAAGCTGAATATTATTAAACATTAGTGGGTATACCTGTGGAAGATTTTGTCGGGTTGATAGGTGTAAGAACTGGAGTCTTAGATGCATTAAAGACCATATTATTTTTACCCCAGTCAGAGATACGAGCCAAGTCAGACATTAGGTGTGCCATAGCCTCATCCCTTGTTTCTTGAACTGTTGAGATGGGCGTTGCGGGAACCGAATGGAAAAGGTGAAGAGGTGGAGTCATCAGCGTATGAGTGGATAGGGTTAGATGTACAGCTTAGATCATTGATGAATAAAAAGGAAGAGAGTTGGTGATAAGACAGAGCCCTGAGGAACACCACTTGATAGATCTAGAAGAACGATGGCCGTCTACAACAGCGGCTATAGAACGACCAGAAAGGAAACTAGCGATGAAGGCACAGATAGAAGGATAGAAACCGTAGGAGGGCAGTTTGGAAATTAAAGATTTATGCCAGACTCGATCGAAAGCCTTTGAGATGTCAAGTGCAATGGCAAAGCTTTCCCCAAAGTCCCGAAAGGAGGATGACCAGGAGTCTGAAAGGTAGGTGAGAAGATCGCCAGTGGAGCGTCCCTGACGGAACCCATACTGACGATCAGAAAGGTTGTGATAGGAAAGATGCCTTAAAATTTTTCTATTAAGAATTGACTCGAAAACTTTTGAAATATAGGACGTTAAAGCAATTGGACGATAGTTGGAGGGTTGGGAGTGGTCACCCTTCTTTGGGACTGGCTGAATGAGAACAAACTTCCAGCAAGAAGGAAAGGTACAAGTTGACAAAGGTGAAAGAGTTTGCCTAGGCAGGGTGTAAGCACAGAAGCACAGTTCTTGAGAACAACAGGAGGGACCCCATCAGGCCCATATGCCTTGTTAGTACTGAGGCCAGTGATGGCAGAGAATACAACTGAAGAAATTTTAATGTCAGCCATGAGGAAGTCAGAGGGGAAGTGATGGAGGGAACAGCACCGGAATCATCTAAGGTGGAATTGGAGGAGAAAGTCTGTGCGAAGAGATCTGCTTTATCAGTAGAAGAAATAGCTACAGAACCATCAGAGTAGAAAAGAGGAGGGAAGGATGATGAGGGTAAAGTTGTTAGAAAGATTTTTGGCAAGGTGCCAGAATGAGCAGGAAGAATTCGAGTTGGAGAGTTGAGAGCATTTAGTATGGATGAAATTATTTTTAGTAGAGCGAAGAACAGACAGCACGATTCCGGGCAGAAACGTAAAGACGATGTGATTCAAGGGTGAGTTGGCTCCGGTACCTTTCGTAGGCCTTCTTGTTGCGGACAGCATTAGAACAAGCGTGATTAAACCAAGGCTTTCTTGCGTTAGTCAAAGGATATGAGAAAGGAATTATGTTTCCATGCCCGAGAGAATAACCTCCGTAATGCGCAAGGCACACTCAGATGGCTCACGGCCATGGAAGCAATAATCATTCCAGGGAAAATTAAAGACGTACTGCCTGAGGGCCTCCCAGTCCACGGCTCCAAAATGCCACAGACGACGCTTCCCTGGAGGGTCCACAGGCCGTACCGGAGCGATAGGACAGGTTAAGGTGATAGGGTTTGATCGGAGGAGCCCAACGGAGAGAAAAGATTAACAGCGTAAGCAGAAGGATTAGTTGTAAGGAAGAGGTCAAGTATGTTGGAGCTTTCTCCAAGGCGGTCAGGGATACGGGTAGGGTGCTGTACAAGCTGCTCTAGGTCATTCAGGATAGAAAAGGTGTAGACTTGTTCACCAGGTGGATCAGTGAAAGGAGAGGTGAGCCAAAGGTGATGGTGAACATTGAAATCTCCTAGAATGGAGATTTCAGAGAAAGGAGAATTGGATAGAATGCTTTCCATCGCAGAAGTAAGATAGCCAAAGAATTTTAGATCGTCAGTAGAATTAGGAGATAAGTAAACAGTGCAGATATATTTAGTCAGAATGACAGGAAAGCCGAAGCCAGAGTGTAGAGAATTCAGAAGAATCGAGTTCAGGAACACGAAAGCAAGATAAGTTGTTGCGTATATATACACAACAGCCACCTTCGACTTTGAAATGAGTATAAAGTAGGATACAGAAAAGGGTCTGCTGTCAGTTGCCTCAGACAGCTGTCTCAGAAAAAGAAGGCGAGGTTTAGAGGAGAGGTGGTGCTGAACAGAGCGAAAGTTAGAGGAAAGGCCGCGAATGTTCCAGAAATGAAGTAGTAGTGAGTCAGACAGTGGTTCCAGGCAGCTCGAGTCGTCACCGGGAGAGGGGCGGAAGATGGGGGCATTTATGTTCCCCCCCCCCCCATGGGGACTCCGAGGTCACGTGTTTTGCTGCCATGATTTTTTTTTTTTAATTTTGGAAAAGGAAGTGTGGTGTGTACTGTGCATGTAGTTTGGTGTTGATAGAGAAACTTGTATTGGAGGGCATGCTGGCCTACTCTCTGTGTTAATGAGACACTGAAAAAGTTCAGCAAATGGGGATAGTTGGGACCTAGTCCTGAAGGCTGATGAAACGGGAGCTCCAGCTCTCCCTGTCATCAGCTTTCCATGTACTATTGCGGCCAGGAGTTCTTAGCCACCCTCGTTCAGCCAACCCGTGTATGTGGCACCGTCGCATTCACGAGCACAGAAGTTGCCTTCGATGCATTTCTGTCGAAAAATATCCCTTCAGCTTTCGGCTTGTACTAATGGATAAAGTAATAGTAATATTTACTTTGAAGGTTTGACTCTGATATCATGAATACATCATACTGATTATTTAATAACTTTTCCTCGTATAGAGCCAAGCAAGTGACAAATATGTATATTTGGTTCTACTCCACGACTTCCTGTAGGTCTGAACCAGCGAACATAGAGTGAACAAGTTCGAAGCATTCATTTGTTAGCGGGAGAGAGAGAGAGAGAGAGAGAGAGAGAGAGAGAGAGAGAGAGTAGTGGGTGCCTGTGAATTTTAGAGGAATGAGGTGGAGAAATGAGATGCTCAGCACAGTTAAACAGGGATTTTTCCTTTCGTTTCGGTTGGCTTTCTGTGCCTAAATGACTAAATGAAGGTAAATTATGAAATATAATAACTGGATGACGAAGTGGTAATAGGGTCTGGCTAATGGTTGTTTGGTCCAAGGTGTGCAGAGGTAAGCCTAAAAGGCAACGGTCACTGTTAAAAGTTGGATATTTTTAGGTCCCACTTATTTTAAATATTTCTATGTATGTGTATGCCCCAGTGGACCTATTTTCAGCCCATGAATATTTTTATCAATGGACATTTTTACCACTCGGAGCACAGTCCCCCAGTGGATCTATTTTCCTTAATGACTTTTTTTCAAAGACGCCAACTTTTCTACGTAACCTATTTTCCCACAAACTAATTTTCCCCATTGATGTATTTTCTCCCCACGGATCAATTTTTCCGTCGACCTTGAATCTCTCCGTGGATACAGGTTTCCTACATGGACGTTGTTACATAGCCTATGATTTCATCATCCTTTGTGTAATTTTAACGCACAGTACGCTGCATGTTTGATCACGAGCGTGTTCTGCCTCAGTTCCCCCCTTCTACCGTTATAGTAGAGTAAGTCGTCATTTCTGGAGTTCAGACCAGGATTTTCATCTCTTTGTCCCCATGGCTTCATTTGCGCGTCCTTATTACAAGTTGTATCAAGCTCTCCTGGCCCCTATATAATGAGCTCCAGCCTCTGCATCATTGCCACTTAGATCTGCTCCTCATTTTGTTTACATCTCTGTCACTCCCCTGTACCAGATATTATTATTGTGAGTGCTCAAGAAATCTCCAAACATCTAGCAGCTGTGTGTAATTTGAGTATAACTGTTGTTGCATTTTTTCTTGTACTGTATAGCATAAGTTTAATTTGTGGGCCTAGTGAAGTTTTTGTAATTCATGTAGGGTTCTTTATGTCAGTCATTTTTGATAATAGTTTGTATCTGTAATTATTTACCTGGCATTCACTGAGTAGTATCAGGGCTGACAGATAAATTTATTCTTGCTAATTTCGTGTTAATAGAGGCTATTGCAGTTAACCATATATTTGACCTGTTTATTTGCCATTACATTATCCGTATGAGTCCTGAATGTTTTGTTGTTAGTTTGAGCATTAAACTTTAACTTGTAATTTTACCTAACTCTTTGTTTTGAACCTGGAACTTTACGGGACAGTAGTGATTTTTAGTATTCTCACTTAAAGTGTACATTATCTTTCTCTGTTCCGTAACATAAATTTGGCGACCTCATATCAGGATATTCAGGATATTATAATAAGGATATTGTTTGATATTTTGTGACTGTGATATATTCATGATGGCTACTATTTCTACACTTGATGAAGCCAAAGATTTTTGTCAAATGTGCAAACACTGTGTGATATAGAAAACAGAACAAAGAATGAACTTAAGATTGTTGCTCAACAATTGGGATTTGTTGTTCGCTCTCATCAGTCTAAAGATCAAATTGTTGCCATGATTAATGAAAGCTTGTTTAATGTAACTCCTCCAAATGAGCAAACGCAGATTGAATTAGCTAAGTTACAGCTAGCCCTGCAGGAGGCCAGTGCTAAGGAGGCTGAGTTTCACGCACAAGTTGAACTTGCTAGGATTCAGGCAGACCATGAGTATCGCATGAAACAAGGTGGAACTGGATCATCTAGCTCTGATGATTTTGATGTGGCTAAAAATGTTAAACTTGTCCCTCCTTTTAATGAATCTGATTTAACAAAGTATTTTCAGTTGTTTGAGAGGGTAGCTACAGGTTTTAATTGGCCTAAGGAGTATTGGCCAGTACTCCTTCAAACTGTTCTCACCGGTAAAGCTCAAGTAACTTATGCATCTTTGCCTCCAGGATCAATCTGATAATTATGAGTGTAGTTAAGAGCTTGATTCTTAAGGCCTATGAGCTTGTTCCTGAAGCCTATAGAGTAAAATTTAGGACAACTTACAAGCAAGATAAGCAATCCCATGTTGAGTATGCAAAAATCAAAAAGAACATCTGTTAGAGCAGTGGTTAAATTCTAAGAATGTGGATTCTGATTTTGACAAATTTAAGCAGATGATTTTGCTGGAGGACTTCAAAAGGTGTATTAGTAAAGATGTAAGCCTATATCTTGATGAGAAAAGAATAGATAATTTGTCTGATGCTGCAGTTTTAGCTGATGAATATGTTCTCACTCACAAGAGATATTCCAAAGAAAAAGGGAAAGCTGAGAGTAAGTACGTTGCCTCTACTCAGAGTACAGGTAACAGGAAAGAGAATAAGGATGATGTTTCTCAGGAAGTAAATACCAGCTTCACCTCTAGATTTCAGAAAAGTAAATGTACTTATTGTAGTAAGCTTGGTCATACTACGGAGAGATGTTTCAGGAGACAGCGTGATGTGAACAAAAAGGAGTCTTTAAATATTCAGTCAATTGGTCTAGTGTCCACTCTTGAGAGTTCCCAGAATTCTTTAACTGAGTTAACTAAACCTGCTTTGAGGGTAACTTAAATTCTCATGATGGAGCTCCTCTTTTGAGCAGTAACGTGGGTGACACTCTCAAGAGTTCATGTGCTAATTTCCTGTCTGATGGTTTTGTCAGTCCTCTGGACAGTAATGACAAGAAATCAGTTCAGATATATCGTGATACAGGTGCTTGCCAATCCCTTATGCTGACCAGTGTTCTAGGCTCTAATGTTAATTCCTCTGATGAAACTGTAATCTTACAAGGTGTAGGGAATAATTATTTCTCTGTCCCTCTGTGCAGAGTGAATTTAGAGTCTGGTTTTGTTAATGGTTCCGTTATGGTTGGGTTGGTTGAGACACTCCCAATGTCAGGTGTAACTTTCTTACTTGGAAATGATATTGGTGGAAGTCAAGTGTGTCCGGCTCCTCAGTTGTCTGGTGAGCCGGTGGCTGTGTCCCAGGATTGTGATGTCCCTGATGTGTTCCCTGCATGTGCTGTCACTAGGGCTAAGTCTAAAGTTACTGGTGATTTAGAGGATAATGATGATGATGATATTATCCTAGCTGACACTTTTCTTCCTTCGTTAATTTGGACCACTCACCAGATGAGGCAGTACCCGTAGTGTTGATAATTTGTCTCGTCAAGAGTTGGTTGAGTTGCAGGTTGTTGACCCTGAGTTGAAAGGTCTAGCTAACTCTGCTTGCAGTGAGGAAGAGTCAGCTGGTGCTTCTACTTGTTATTATGTAAAGTCAGGAGTACTTATGAGGAAGTGGAGACCCCCAACAGCATCAGACGACTGTGAATGGGAGGTTGTACATCAAGTTGTCATCCCTCGTGTTTGTAGGCAGGATATCATTCGAGTGGCTCATGATTCCAGTTTGGCAGGACACCTTGGAGTGAGGAAGACTGTGGCACGCATTTTGAAACACTTCTACTGGCCAGGTATCTTCAGGGATGTTTCCTGGTATTGTAAGTCTTGTCACACCTGTCAAGTTGTGGGGAAGTGTAATCAGACCGAAAAGGTTGCACCTCTAGTTCCCATTCCTCCTTTTGAGGCGCCTTTCACCCGTGTGTTGGTGGATATTGTGGGCCCTCTTCCTAAGACTTCTTCAGGATTTTCTTATGTGTTGACCATGATTGATATGGCTACTCGTTATCCTGAAGCCATTCCACTTAGAAACATCTCAGCAAAGAACGTGGTTGGGGAAATGCTGGGGTTCTTCACAAAGTTTGGTCTGCCTAAGGAGGTACAGTCAGACCGAGGAAGTAATTTCATGTCAAATGTTTTCAAGCAGTCTCTGAAAGAGTTGGGCATCACCCAGATCACGTCTTCAGCTTACCATCCCCAGACCCAAGGAGCGTTGGAGAGATATCATCAAACACTCAAATCGATGCTCAAGAAATACTGTTTGGAACATCAGAAAGACTGGGATAAAGGTCTTCCATTCGTTGTGTTTGCTGCAAGAGAATCTCCAAATGAATCACTGGGCTTCTCACCTTTTGAACTACTGTTTGGCCATGAAGTAAGAGGACCCCTTAAGTTACTCAAGGAATGCTGGCTGTCGGAGGAAGATGACGTCAACCTGCTGGAGTATGTGATGAAGTTCAAAGAACGGCTGTCGACTGCTTTACAGCTGGCGAGAGAGAATTTAGGAGCTGCTCAGGAGAAGATGAAGACTTGGTATGATAAGAAGTCCAGGTTACGCCACTTTCAGCCAGGAGATCAGGTTTTGATTCTGCTACCAGTTCATGGGCAACCTCTTCAAGCCAAGTTTAGTGGTCCTTATTTCGTGGAGAAGAAACTCAGTGATGTCAACTATGTCATCGCCACACCAGATCGTAGAAAGAGCAAGCAACTATGTCACATCAACATGCTAAAGTTATATCACAGGCGGGACGAAAATAATCCAGTCTGCACTGCAGCTGTTCCACCCGAGTCTACAAGAGAAGTTCTCCCATGCAGCATGAGCCTGAGTGATAGTTTGGGGAAGAATCCTGATATCATGAATGATCTCCAGACTAAGCTTTCTCATCTACCTCCCAAGGAAAGGCAGGAGTTTTCGGCATTACTGCAGGAGTACCCGCAAGTGTTCCGTGCCACTCCAGGAAGAACTACTGTGTTGATGCATGATGTCGAGGTTGGAGACGCAAAGCCAATTAAACTGCCTCCTTACCGTGTGAACCCAGTGAAAGTTCCTCTCATCCAGAAGGAGCTTGGCTACCTGTTGGACCACAAGATGATTGAGCCCTGTCAGAGCGAGTGGAGTTCTCCTGTCACTCTAGTCCCTAAGCCAGGTGGGTCACAGAGGCTTTGCATCGACTACAGACGTGTTAATCAGATAACTAAAACAGACACTTACCCTCTCCCTCGTGTGGAAGATTGCATAGACAAGATCGGAAAGGCTAGGTACATAAGTAAGTTTGATTTGTTAAAGGGATACTGGCAAGTACCTATGACTGAACGTGCTAGGGAGATCTCATGTTTTGTAACACTAGGAAAGGCTTTTGCATGTTCTGTAATGCCGTATGGTATGAAGAATGCACCAGCCACATTTCAGAAGCTCATGAATGTTGTAACAGAGGGTTTGGCAGGGTGTGTTGTTTATATTGATGATGTATTAATCTTCAGTGACAACTGGAAAGATCACCTATGCCATGTCAGTAAATTTCTTGAGCGTTTGGTTCAGGCTAATCTTGTAGCTAATTTATCAAAGTGTGAGTTTGGTCAAGCTAAAGTTCAGTACCTTGGGTATGTAATTGGTGATGGACATGTTGCACCACCAGGAGCTAAGGTTCAGGTTATAAGTGATCTTCCCAGTCCTAAAAGTAGGAAAGAGCTACAAAGATTTTTGGGAATGGTAGGTTATTACAGGAGATTTGTTCTTAACTTTTCTATTCTTGTATCACCACTTACAGACCTACTGAAAAAGGGAGTTGAATTTGTCTGGACAGATAACTGTGAATCCTCTTTCAACAAACTTAAAGCTATCCTATTAAGTCAGCCAGTGCTCGCGACTCCAAATTTTGCTAAGCCTTTTAAGATGGCTGTTGATGCAAGTGATACAGGAGCTGGGGCTGTTTTGCTGCAAGAGGATGATCAGGGTATTGAACATCCTGTATCTTATTACAGTAAGAAGTTCACTCCACCTCAAAAGAACTACTCCACTATTGAGAAAGAGCTTTTGGCCTTGATTTTGGGTTTACAGCAGTTTTCATTTTATTTGTGTTCTGGTTTTGACCCCATAGTCATTTATACCGATCACAACCCACTGAAATTCCTTAGTAAGTTTAAAGATAAAAATCAGAGATTGACAAGATGGAGTCTACTTCTTCAGGAGTATTCATTAGACATACAACATGTCAAGGGGAAAGAAAATGTTATTGCAGATTGCTTATCTAGACTTTAGACAGATTGTTTTAGAGTAATAAGAAATTTCCTTTGTAAATTTCTTTTTTCTTTGTGGGGAGGTGTTACATAGCCTATGATTTCATCATCCTTTGTGTAATTTTAACGCACAGTACGCTGCATGTTTGATCACGAGCGTGTTCTGCCTCAGTTCCCCCCTTCTACCGTTATAGTAGAGTAAGTCGTCATTTCTGGAGTTCAGACCAGGATTTTCATCTCTTTGTCCCCATGGCTTCATTTGCGCGTCCTTATTACAAGTTGTATCAAGCTCTCCTGGCCCCTATATAATGAGCTCAGCCTCTGCATCATTGCCACTTAGATCTGCTCCTCATTTTGTTTACATCTCTGTCCTCCCCTGTACAGATATTATTATTGTGAGTGCTCAAGAAATCTCCAAACATCTAGCAGCTGTGTGTAATTTGAGTATAACTGTTGTTGCATTTTTCTTGTACTGTATAGCATAAGTTTAATTTGTAGGCCTAGTGAAGTTTTTGTAATTCATGTAGGGTTCTTTATGTCAGTCATTTTTGATAATAGTTTGTATCTGTAATTATTTACCTGGCATTCACTGAGTATTATCTGGTATCTCATTTTATCAGGGCTGACTTAGATAAATTTATTCTTGCTAATTTCGTGTTAATAGAGGCTATTGCAGTTAACCATATATTTGACCTGTTTATTTGCCATTACATTATCCTTATGAGTCTTGAATGTTTTGTTGTTAGTTTGAGCATTAAACTTTAACTTGTAATTTTACCTAACTCTTTGTTTTGAACCTGGAACTTTACGGGACAGTAGTGATTTTTAGTATTCTCACTTAAAGTGTACATTATCTTTCTCTGTTCCGTAACAACGTATACCCATGGATGTATTTTTCATAAATGAACCTATTTTCCGTCATAAACCTGTTATCCGACGTGGTTATATCACCCACTGATGCGTGCAGTTGAAACACAGACCTCTTAACCAACAGACGTATTGCACGATGGACCTGTTGTAACCCACTGGATATACCTACTTCAGCATAATTCCAGAATAATATCCCCTGTGGACCGATTTTTCGCATACTAAACTCTTCCCAACTCGGACATTAACTCATATTACCTAGTCCCAGTGGCCTGTTTTCCCACAATCCGTCCATCCACCTACACACCCACCCATCAACGCACATACCCACAACCTTACTCAATACAGAATGTCTCAAAAGTAGGACGACACAAACCCGTCTCTTGCCTTGTCCTACAGGTAGCCCCCCCCCCCACCCCACTTAATGCACGAACCCCACGTAACCAGCCCCACAACCCTTTACCACCCACTCGCCCACCCGCCATCTAATCCGCCTGTGAAACAACCAGCCTACACTAACCAATCCATCCACCTAGTCACCAACCTACCAACCCGCATACCATGCTCCACAAGTCAGATACTTGCAATTCAACACACACACACACACACACACACACACACACACACACACACACACACACACAGGCGGGGTGGATTTCCTTACACGAAAGATGAGTCTCACCGCTTAACTCTGTCGGTAGAAAATAGTACCGGGTACTTTATACAGGGAGTTTGCCAGGCCGTAGATAAGGGGCTTCACTCCGGCTACATACACATGATTTTATGCGATACGAGTAAATAAGGTGCTCGAGCTAAACAGGGAATTTTTCCTTTGGCTGATGAAGGAGTTTAATCCCAGGATGACGTCTCGTCGGACATAATGAAAGATGGGTTTTATTCTGGGTAAAGCCAGTTGACTTTGTCAAATAATTTGGCAGGCCGCGTAACTTCTGTTAAAAGCCTTATGTTTGCATTTTTTTCTCTCTCTGGTGGTTGGCACCTGGAGATTTTTAGCAAACTCGAGTATTTTTCTCATTAGTTGGATATCTCTCTCTGGACAGAGAGGCAAATTACTTTCTTAAGCACAGCTTTTTTTTAAATCAACAGCATTTATCTCCTAAATTATTACTCCAACGAAACCAATGCTATATATATATATATATATATATATATATATATATATATATATATATATATATATATATATATATATATATATATATATATATATATATTGTTACGGAACAGAGAAAGATAATGTACACTTTAAGTGAGAATACGAAGAGTCACTACTGTCCCGTAAAGTTCCAGGTTCAAAACAAAAGAGTTAGGTAAAATTACAAGTTAAAGTTTAATGCTTAAACTAACAACAAAACATTAAGGACTCATAAGGATAATGTAATGGCAAATAAACAGGTTAAATATATGGTTAACTGCAATAGCCTCTATTAACACGAAATTAGCAAGAGTAAATTTATCTAAGTCAGCCCTGATAAAATGAGATACCAGATAATACTCAGTGAATGCCAGATAAATAATTACAGATACAAACTATTATCAAAAATGACTGACATAAAACCCAACATTAATTACAAAAACTTCACTAGGCCTACAAATTAAACTTATGCTATACAGTACAAGAAAAAATGCAATAACAGTAATACTCAAATTACACACAGCTGCTAGATGGTTGGAGACTTCTTGAGCACTCACAATAATAATATCTGTATAGGGGAGGACAGAGATGTGAACAAAATGAGGAGCAGATCTAAGTGGCCATGATGCAGAGACTGAGCTCATTATATAGGGGCCAGGAGAGCTTGATACAACTTGTAATGAGGACGCGCAAATGAAGCCATGGGGACAAAGAGATGACAATCCCGCAAAGTATAACAGAGATGTCGACTTACTCTACTATAACGGTAGAAGGGGGAACTGAGGCAGAACACGCTCGTGATCAAACATGCAGCATACTGTGCGTTAAAATTACACAAAGGATGATGAAATCATAGGCTATGTAACACCTCCCCACAAAGAAAAAAGAAATTTACAAAGGAAATTTCTTATTACTCTAAAACAATCTGTATATGGCATTACAGACCATGCAAAGGTCTTTCCTAATGTTACAAAACATGAGATCTCCCTAGCACGTTCAGTCATAGGTACTTGCCAGTATCCCTTTAACAAATCAAACTTACTTATGTACCTAGCCTTTCCGATCTTGTCTATGCAATCTTCCACACGAGGGAGAAGGTAAGTGTCTGTTTTGGTTATCTGATTAACACGTCTGTAGTCGATGCAAAGCCTCTGTGACCCACCTGGCTTAGGGACTAGAGTGACAGGAGAACTCCACTCTGCTCTGACAGGGCTCAATCATCTTGTGGTCCAACAGGTAGCCAAGCTCCTTCTGGATGAGAGGAACTTTCACTGGGTTCACACGGTAAGGAGGCAATTTAATTGGCTTTGCGTCTCCAACATCGACATCATGCATCAACACAGTGGTTCTTCCTGGAGTAGCACGGAACACTTGCGGGTACTCCTGCAGTAATGCCGAAAACTCCTGCCTTTCCTTGGGTGGTAGATGAGAAAGCTTAGTCTGGAGATCATTCATTTTATCAGGATTCTTCCCCAAACTATCACTCAGGCTCATACTGCATGGGAGAACTTCACTTGTAGACTCGGGTGGAACAGCTACAGTGCAGACTGGATTATTTTCGTCCCGCCTGTGATATAACTTTAGCATGTTGATGTGACATAGTTGCTTGCTCTTTCTACGATCTGGTGTGGCGATGACATAGTTGACATCACTGAGTTTCTTCTCCACGAAATAAGGGCCACTAAACTTGGCTTGAAGAGGTTGCCCATGAACTGGTAGCAGAATCAAAACCTGATCTCCTGGCTGAAAGTGGCGTAACCTGGACTTCTTATCATACCAAGTCTTCATCTTCTCCTGAGCAGCTCCTAAATTCTCTCTCGCCAGCTGTAAAGCAGTCGACAGCCGTTCTTTGAACTTCATCACATACTCCAGCAGGTTGACGTCATCTTCCTCCGACAGCCAGCATTCCTTGAGTAGCTTAAGGGGTCCTCTTACTTCATGGCCAAACAGTAGTTCAAAAGGTGAGAAGCCCAGTGATTCATTTGGAGATTCTCTTGCAGCAAACACAACGAATGGAAGACCTTTATCCCAGTCTTTCTGATGTTCCAAACAGTATTTCTTGAGCATCGATTTGAGTGTTTGATGATATCTCTCCAACGCTCCTTGGGTCTGGGGATGGTAAGCTGAAGACGTGATCTGGGTGATGCCCAACTCTTTCAGAGACTGCTTGAAAACGTTTGACATGAAATTACTTCCCCGGTCTGACTGTACCTCCTTAGGCAGACCAAACTTTGTGAAGAACCCTAGCATTTCCTTAACCACGTTCTTTGCTGAGATGTTTCTAAGTGGAATGGCTTCAGGATAACGAGTAGCCATATCAATCATGGTCAACACATAAGAAAATCCTGAAGAAGTCTTAGGAAGAGGGCCCACAATATCCACCAACACACGGGTGAAAGGCGCCTCAAAAGGAGGAATGGGAACTAGAGGTGCAACCTTTTCGGTCTGATTACACTTCCCCACAACTTGACAGGTGTGACAAGACTTACAATACCAGGAAACATCCCTGAAGATACCTGGCCAGTAGAAGTGTTTCAAAATGCGTGCCACAGTCTTCCTCACTCCAAGGTGTCCTGCCAAACTGGAATCATGAGCCACTCTAATGATATCCTGCCTACAAACACGAGGGATGACAACTTGATGTACAACCTCCCATTCACAGTCGGCTGATGCTGTTGGGGGTCTCCACTTCCTCATAAGTACTCCTGACTTTACATAATAACAAGTAGAAGCACCGGCTGACTCTTCTTCACTGTAAGCAGAGTTAGCTAGACCTTTCAACTCAGGGTCAGCAACCTGCAACTCAACCAACTCTTGACGAGACAAATTATCAACACTACGGGGTACTGCCTCATCTGGTGAGTGGTCCAAATTAGCAAGAAAAGTGTCAGCTAGGATAACATCATCATCATCATTATCCTCTAAATCACCAGTAACTTTAGACTTAGCCCTAGTGACAGCACATGCAGGGAACACATCAGGGATATCACAATCCTGGGACGCAGCCACTGGCTCACTAGACAACTGAGGAGCTGGACACACTTGACTTCCACCAATATCATTTCCAAGTAAGAAAGTTACACCTGACATTGGGAGTGTCTCAACCAACCCAACCATAACAGAACCATTAACAAAACCAGACTCTAAATTCACTCTGCACAGAGGAACAGAGAAGTAATTATTCCCTACACCTTGTAAGATTACAGTTTCATCAGAGGAATTAAAATTAGAGCCTAGAACACTGGTCAGCATAAGGGATTGGCAAGCACCTGTATCACGATATATTTGAACTGATTTCCTGTCATTACTGTCCAGAGGACTGACAAAACCATCAGACAGGAAATTAGCACATGAACTCTTGAGAGTGTCACCCATGTTACTGCTCAAAAGAGGAGCTCCATCATGAGAATTTAAGTTACCCCTCAAAGCAGGTTCAGTTAACTCAGTTAAAGAATTCTGGGAACTCTCAAGAGTGGACACTAGACCAATTGACTGAATATTTAAAGACTCCTTTTTGTTCACATCACGCTGTCTCCTGAAACATCTCTCCGTAGTATGACCAAGCTTACTACAATAAGTACATTTACTTTTCTGAAATCTAGAGGTGAAGCTGGTATTTACTTCCTGAGAAACATCATCCTTATTCTCTTTCCTGTTACCTGTACTCTGAGTAGAGGCAACGTACTTACTCTCAGCTTTCCCTTTTTCTCTAGAATATCTCTTGTGAGTGAGAACATACTCATCAGCTAAAACTGCAGCATCAGACAAATTATCTATTCTTTTCTCATCAAGATATAGGCTTACATCTTTATAAATACACCTCTTGAAGTCCTCCAGCAAAATCATCTGCTTAAATTTGTCAAAATCAGAATCCACATTCTTAGAATTTAACCACTGGTCTAACAGATCTTCTTTGATTTTTGCATACTCAACATGGGATTGCTTATCTTGCTTGTAAGTTGTCCTAAATTTTACTCTATAAGCTTCAGGAACAAGCTCATAGGCCTTAAGAATCAAGCTCTTAACTACATCATAATTATCAGACTGATCCTGAGGCAAAGATGCATAAGTTACTTGAGCTTTACCGGTGAGAACAGTTTGAAGGAGTACTGGCCAATACTCCTTAGGCCAATTAAAACCTGTAGCTACCCTCTCAAACAACTGAAAATACTTTGTTAAATCAGATTCATTAAAAGGAGGGACAAGTTTAACATTTTTAGCCACATCAAAATCATCAGAGCTAGATGATCCAGTTCCACCTTGTTTCATGCGATACTCATGGTCTGCCTGAATCCTGGCAAGTTCAACTTGTGCCTGAGCCTGTATCTGTGTCTCTTCAATACGAGCCTGAGATTCCGCCTGCTTAGCATTTGCCTGAAATTCAGCTTCTTTAGCACGAGCCTCCTGCAGAGCTAGCTGTAACTTAGCTAATTCAATCTGCGTTTGCTCATTTGGAGGAGTTACATTAAACAAGCTTTTATTAATCATGCCAACAATTTGATCTTTAGAATGATGAGAGCGAACAACAATTCCCAATTGTTGAGCAACAAGCTTAAGTTCATTCTTTGTTCTGTTTTCTATATCACACACTGTTTGCACATTTGACAAAAAATCTTTGGCTTCATCAAGTGTAGAAATAGTAGCCATCATGAATATATCACAGTCACAAAATATCAAAAAATATCCTTATGATAACATCCTGAATATCCTGATATGAGGTCGCCAAATTTATGTTACGGAACAGAGAAAGATAATGTACACTTTAAGTGAGAATACGAAGAGTCACTACTGTCCCGTAAAGTTCCAGGTTCAAAACAAAAGAGTTAGGTAAAATTACAAGTTAAAGTTTAATGCTTAAACTAACAACAAAACATTAAGGACTCATAAGGATAATGTAATGGCAAATAAACAGGTTAAATATATGGTTAACTGCAATAGCCTCTATTAACACGAAATTAGCAAGAGTAAATTTATCTAAGTCAGCCCTGATAAAATGAGATACCAGATAATACTCAGTGAATGCCAGATAAATAATTACAGATACAAACTATTATGAAAAATGACTGACATAAAACCCAACATTAATTACAAAAACTTCACTAGGCCTACAAATTAAACTTATGCTATACAGTACAAGAAAAAATGCAATAACAGTAATACTCAAATTACACACAGCTGCTAGATGGTTGGAGACTTCTTGAGCACTCACAATAATAATATCTGTACAGGGGAGGACAGAGATGTGAACAAAATGAGGAGCAGATCTAAGTGGCCATGATGCAGAGACTGAGCTCATTATATAGGGGCCAGGAGAGCTTGATACAACTTGTAATGAGGACGCGCAAATGAAGCCATGGGGACAAAGAGATGACAATCCCGCAAAGTATAACAGAGATGTCGACTTACTCTACTATAACGGTAGAAGGGGGGAACTGAGGCAGAACACGCTCGTGATCAAACATGCAGCATACTGTGCGTTAAAATTATACAAAGGATGATGAAATCATAGGCTATGTAACAATATATATATATATATATATATATATATATATATATATATATATATATATATATATATATATATATATATATATATATATCATAAAGCAAGGCAAGTTCTAGTGACTGATGGAAGAAATATTCACACTGTGGCCTGTTTTCAATGGATCACAGGAATCCAGGGTTTCTTATCCTTTGCATTTCCCTGTGTCAGTCTGCCTCCACCTCTTTATTCTAAAATTCACAGGCGCCCACCATTCTCTCTCTCTCTCTCTCTCTCTCTCTCTCTCTCCTGTTAACAAGTGAATGTTTCGAACTTGTTCACTCCGTGTTCGCTGGTTCAAACCTACAGGACGTCGTGGAGTAGAACAAAATATACATATTTGTCACTTGCTTGGCTCTATACGAGGAACAAATTATTAAATAATCAGTATGATATATTCGTGATATCAGAGTCAAACCTTCAAAGTAAATATTACTAATGCTTTATCCATTAGTACAAGCCCAAAGCTGAAGGGATATTTTTCGACAGAAATGCATCGAAGGCAACTTCTGTGCCCGTGAATGCGACGGTGCCACATACACGGGTTGGCTGAACGAGGGTGGCTAAGAACTCCTAGCCGCAATAGTACCTTGGGAGTACTGCCCTGCTCGACTGGTGCTACAGTCTACCCCTACCAAATGTGACATTGATGAGCTGAATGACAAACAAAAGTGCTCAGAGAATCAACGGAGGTAGTAGGGAAACCTAATGGAACCAAAGCCAAGAAATATTCAGAAAAGACACTCGAGCTTATGAAAGAACGAAAGGAAATGAATGTAAAAAAAGAGAAAGATGAAATAGAACGGGCGGTATTAAATAAGCTTATTAATAAGAGACAAGGGAAGAAAGTAGAAAGAGAAACATGGATCAAATCAAAGAAACCATCAGAAATGGAAAAAGTCTGAAACGGGTCCGAAGTAAAATAGCACCAGGAAAGCAAGAAATGACATCACAAAGAAAAAGTCCGTTAAATCATTAAATGCAGAGATAAGATGGTGAAGAGAGTTGAAGATTTTTACAAAGAACTGTATGCATCAAAGACAGTAGTACCAATAGCTAACTTTTCAGTTGACTCAAGTGAAATACCTGAGGTAACACCAGACGAAGTAAGTATTTCTCTTAAAAATATGAAAAGAGGGAAGGCTCCCGGAGAAGATGGAATAGTAACAGATTTGATGGATGCAGGAGCAGAAGTACAAAATTGGCTTGCTCACTTATTTACCCAATGTATACAACAGAAGAAAATTCCCAAAACACGGTGTAATGGAATAGTTATTTTACTTTACAAAAAACGTGACTCAAAAGATCTTAATAAATATCGACCCATTAGCTTATTATGTCATTTACAAACTCTTCCCTAAAGTCCTTACGAACAGAGTAACAACAAATCTGGTGGAAAACCAACTCGTGAATAGGCAGGATTCTGGAGCGGGTATTCAACCTCTGATCATCTACCCGCAGTGAATCAGCTAATTTAGAAAACTACAGAATATAATAAAGAGCCGTGCTTAGGTTTTGTGATTACGAAAACGCCTTCGATTCAGTGGAGCACATAGCAATTATAAATTCATTGCGAGAACAAGGAGTGAATGAGAACATTGTATAACTGCTCGAAAAGGGAACTGCTACAGTTAAATCACATAAGGACTCGGAAAAAATTAAGATTGAGAAGGGCGTTCGTCAGGGAGATACAAATTCACCAAAATTATGTACAGTATTTTCAGAAAGCTAGACTGGGAAAACAAAGGAATGAACATAGGTGGAGAATAGCTAGACCATTTAAGCTTTGCAGATGACATTGTCCTAATCTCAGAAACAGTGGAGGCATTGCAAGAAATGTTAAATGACCTGAACAGAGAAAGTCTGAAAGTAGGGCTAAAGAGAAACCGGAGTAAAACTAATGTTTAATCCACGAACACCAAAGACCGTCATCAGAATAAGCGAAGAAATTCTTGAAGAAGTTGAGTACAACTACTTGCGGCAAATACTGTAGATGAAGAGGTACATAGATTCATAAAAAGATAGATGGACTGGTTTAAATATACTGTTACGGATATACGTATTATTATAGCTTCAACAATAATAACAGCTTGACATCCTGATTTTGAGACAAATATAATGTTTTAAGACTAACAAATAGGCAGGCAGGAAGGCAGGTAGGTACATAGATACAGATAGTATGATACTGTACTGTAGATAGATGAAAGGTAGGTAGGTACTATCGCCGGCACTTATAGCTGGTACAGTCAGCGTTGTCAATCCTTTTTCCTTGGTGTGAATCCCTTGCAGCTCGACTCAGTTTCTCCGAACCATTTACTGGTGAGAGGGACAATTGCTGGGAGATGTCTGGCATAAGTGTAAGAGGTGGGAGGGCGGGGGGTGGGAGGAACGTGACTGAGAGGATGCCACACCAGTGTAATACAGATGTGGCACCAGCGCATTTGTAAAAAAAAAAAAAAAAAAAAAAAAGGTTCACGATGTGAATGAGCTAAAACAACCTCTTTTTAGTGGTAATGACACTGAGTTACGGACTCCGCTTATAGCTCTGAATGATTCTACAATCTGTGTGTTGAGGTTAACCTATACATGAATAGTCATTTAAACGACAGTGCCAGAAGTCTAATAAATGTTCACAGCTGGAAGTGGTGGCATGTTACATAGGTTTTACAGGGTAATAATCGGGGAAACTAATTACAGTTAACGAACAAGCGGCAGAAGGTATTGCAGTAACATCTACCCTTCTAACAGATAACCCATAATAACTACAGTAAGTTTTGCATAATATTACCATATCCACAATAATATGAGTTTGTTCAAGTGTGTTCGATATAAGTTAAATTACACAATGCATAGAACATACTGCAGACATCGATTCCTTCATGGTTCCATTACTTTAAGGTTAGATTATTATAATGTTAATGGGGTTATCATGTAACGAGCACAAATCATACGATAAATCTTCACCATGCAAGTCTCTCTGATTGTGGGAGTGACAAATGGTAATCTGTAACACTGCATCAACAAAGTAAATGCATACAATAATACGGAAACAACAACACACATTTGTAATTTATATTCATTCATTGTAAATGTTTAGCCATCCTCCATTCTATAACCTATCGGAGAATATGGGACTTGCTGGAATCTTTCGTAGTCATATAAAACAAATGGTTTTGGCTGGGATAGAACCATCAGCTCCTTCAAGCACTCCCTAGGCCTTGTGCCAACTGCCAATATGTCTGTCTGCAGGGGCCAACCTCCAAGCCATCCATCTGGTGATTGCCAACCTCAAACTTGGCTCCAATATGTCTCGTCTCTCAGTGAGTCTGGGTGTATACCGAGGTGTTGTCCATACACCACAAAGCATTCCTACACCACTGACAGTTCAGGAGTCACAGTGAACAGACATGAAAAGCAAGTAACCCTGCAATGGGAGATCAGTCTGCGGAAAGGAGGCTCCAGTATTCGGGCCATCGCCAATCAGTTAGGCATATCCCCAACAACTGCGGCAAAACTAATTAGTAGGTGGGAAGAGACAGGAAATCTTACTAACCGAGGTATGAACGCCTAACTATGAAAGATTTGGTCGGTAATAACTTTTTGCCATTCGTGTGTCGAACATCTATGATGTGTTTGTTTTATAATGTTTTTGCTTAAATTTTTTAGTCTATAGTTATGTATTTGACATTAACACGTAGTACAGCGTCAACGATGTATAACATACTTTTTACCTATAAAAATGCAAACCAGCATCAACGACGTTATGTTACACTAATCCTGTTGAATAGGTAACAGGACGCCAATTAGTGTGACGTATCATCTCCCTTGCAATTCTCCCTCACACCACAGTCCACCAACATTCTCCTCTCCCTCCTCGCCCACCCCAACCCTCCCATCCCCCCCCAACCCTCCCATCCCCCTAAACCATGCCCCCCCCTGGTCCCCCACTCCTCCTTCTACTATCGCTCCTACGAGCATGTAAAATAGTTGTTTCCAATGACGTATTCTCTTTATAATATTTCCTCATAGCCACGACACTACGCTCCCGTGTAACAATACCTCCACAGGATGAGTGCATTAAACAAGCGGCTAAGGAAACCCCCATAACGAACGCTGTGGCACTTCGGAACAGACTCCAGCTGGGTGTGTCTGTCGCTACAGTCCGGAGGCGGCTTCGTAAGACGGGAATACATCACCAGGTTCCGGCCAAAAAGGAGTTGCTCACTGAAGCGTACCGTGCTGCCAGGCTTAACTTTGCACGTCAGTATGTCGACAAAGACCTAGACTTCTGGTCCAGGGTGGTGTTCTCAGATGAGAAAACCTTCCGATCTTCCGATCACGGAAACATACACGCGTGGAGGAAGAACAACATCCGGTAATATTTAATAACTGAACTGTTGCAGAACGCTAAAACAATAATGTTAAAATAACTGAACCTGATAATTCACACACACACACACACACACACACACACACACACACACACACACACACACACACACACACACGCACACAAGCACACGCACACGCACACGCACACGCACACACACACACACACACACACACACACACACACACACACCTCAAGATAAGGTTCACTTTTTTTTTTTTTTTTATGGGTTATCTGTTATAAGGTCAGGTGTTACTGCAATACCTTCTGCCGCTTGTTCGTTAAAACTGTAATTAGTTTCCCCGATTATTACCCTGTAAAACCGATGTAACATGCCACCACTTCCAGCTGTGAATATTTATTAGACATCTGGCACTGTCGTTTAAATGACTTCATGCATAGGTTAACCTCAACACACAAATTGTAGAATCATTCCGAGATATAAGCGGAGTTCGTAACTCAGTGTCATTACCACTAAAAAGCTCATTCACATCGTAAACCTACGTTTTTTACAAATAAGCTGGTGCCATACTGGTTTGGCATCTACTCAGTCATGTTCCCCCCACCCCCGCCCTCCCACCCCCAAACACCACCACCCCTTTCATTTACGCCAGACATCTCCCAGTGACTCTCCTCACCAGTAAATGGTTTGGAGAAATTGAGTCGAGCTGCACGGGATTCACACCAAGGATAAAGAGGATTGACAACGCTGACTGTACCAGCTATAAGTGCCGGCGATAGTACACCCGAAAGCACTAATCTCTCCCCCCTGTTAGCCGGAGTCGCGGCCAGTGAGCGACCAGGCGATCGAACACCCCACATCCACCGTCCCTACCCCAACCCCAAACCGTTGTTGGATATATGTGGGACGGCCAGAGCTGGTGATGTTACAGTGTGTCATGACTGTTTTTATATACAATCAGAACCAGAAGGGGTAAGTATATAAAGGCAATTAATGTGTAATACTATGCTGGTATCCACAACATACGAGAAAGGCACGAAAATGAAAAAAGACATACGGCGTATTATTTATTGACTATATACTTACATACTATATTATAATGTAACTACAGATAAATATAGTATAGCATCTGATGAAAGATGTGATGTCGTTTCTTATACATTCTCACTCCCACCTCCATCACCCTTCTCTCTGATTTGCTGTCTCCACCAAACGCCTCTCATACCCTGTCATCCCCCATCCCCACCCATTGTTAACCAACATAAAGATAATGATAAAATAATCTGTAAAGTATTAATCATATTGTATTATCACACGCTTCTGCATTATCACCAAATAAAAAACATACAATACTCCGGTATACCTGCCAACCATTTCATCCTGTTGTAAGGTGTTACATGACATACACACTTGCAAGTTGGACCTTGTGTTACAATGACATACGGTTGTTTATCGTTAACACAGGTTGTGTGGCTTTGGACGTCCATTAATCCATATGAGCGTGGTAATTTAAGCCTTACATTATAAACTCGTAAGGATTATGTTCCTGTCATTATTGGACGAACGAAACGTATCAGGGATCGGCTCTGACGAACGACGAACTCTGTTTTAACGAAAATATTCCGACCACTTGTCACAATAGTGACACAGTGTCATTATGTATATGACTGAATGTGGGTCAATCGTATACATAACGACATTGTGTTACTGTTGTGTTAAAGCAGAGTTCGTGGTTCGTCAGAGCCGATCCCTGATTCGTTTCGTTCATCCAATAATGACAGGAACATAATCCTTACGAGTTTATAATGTAAGGCTTAAATTACCACGCTCATATGGATTAATGGGCGTCCAAACCACACAACCTGTTAACGATAAACAACCGTATGTCATTGTAACACAAGGTCCAACTTGCAGTGTGTATGTCATGTAACATCTTACAACAGGATGAAATGGTTGGCAGGTATACCGGGGTATTGTATGTTTTTTATTTGTTGGTGATAATGCAGAAGCGTGTGATAATACAATATGATTAATACTTTACAGATTATTTTATCATTATCTTTATGTTGGTTAACAATGGATGGGGATGGGGGATGACAGGGTATGAGAGGCGTTTGGTGGAGACAGCAAATCAGAGAGAAGGGTGATGGAGGTGGGAGTGAGAATGTATAAGAAACGACATCACATCTTTCATCAGATGCTATACTATATTTATCTGTAGTTACATTATAATATAGTATGTAAGTATATAGTCAATAACACATAATACGCCGTATGTCTTTTTTCATTTTCGTGCCTTTCTCGTATGTTGTGGATACCAGCATAGTATTACACATTAATTGCCTTTATATACTTACCCCTTCTGGTTCTGATTGTATATAAAAACAGTCATGACACACTGTAACATCACCAGCTCTGGCCGTCCCACATATATCCAACAACGGTTTGGGGTTGGGGTAGGGACGGTGGATGTGGGGTGTTCGATCGCCTGGTCGCTCACTGGCCGCGACTCCGGCTAACAGGGGGGAGAGATTAGTGCTTTCGGGTGTACATAGATACAAGTAGTATGATACTGTAGATAGATAGGTACAGTCGCCAAACTTTCCACCTGTGCCACCTAGCCGCGAGAGGTGCTGACAACAGTGTATCTGTTCGTGTGTACATGCTCGACGAAAACTCGGATCATCAACTCTTTTCTTCCATAGTGAACCTCAGAGTTTATCACAATATACAGTCGACAATTTTTAGCAGACAGAATTTCAAAGGAGCTTCTTGAAAGTATTGGATAATGCGATTATTGAAACCAATAAGTAAAATAATCTAAAAGACTGCATCTTTACATATATTACATATTTGTAAAAGTATTCTTTTTCATTATTACATGATAAACCCCTAGCTAAAAACTGTCTACTGAATATTGAGGGGAAGAACCGTCTTGTGACCTAATTTGCGGCAGAAAAATAGATACCGGTGTCTGTTCGTTTTGCATTTCGCCAGTCCTGGGCCGGTCTCGATTAAACTTACTGGGAAACCATTCTTGATCCGAGACGATTGGAAAAGTCATTAATCATTACAGGATTACTCTTTCGGCGGATATTAATTTAAACTAAGTAGGAGAGATGGGAACTGTGGATGTCAGAGGTTGAAACTCGTTCGTTGAGGCAGAATACTACCTCGAGTCAGCCGTACCCAGCCATCTGTGGGATGAACTCTGACGGAGGTTTACTACGGACGAAGAGATTTGATGATCCGAACTTTCATCGAGCATGTACACACGAACAAACAGATACACTGTTGCCAGCACCATCTACCCACCTCTCGCGGCTAGGTGGCCCAGGTGGGACGTTTGGCGACTGTACATAGATAAATGAATAAATAGAAAGATTTATTTAAAGCTGGAGTGATATAGATGTATGTACAAAGACTTTAGTCGTGTCGTGAAATCTGGTGAAAATATCTGCAGAAGTTTTGGAGCGGTCAGCTTTGTGTCGAACGATGGGTCGGTAGCACTGACGAGTTGCCATTTGCTCCAGGTGATCAGCCTGTGGATGCCAGCATATAATTTTTTTGTAACTTACCAAAACTAATTTACACAATTATCAAATTGTTCTGACTGCTGTTTTTATATAGTATTTATGAAGCGTTTCTCATCTTTTATTTTATGACAACATTCTCAA
>NW_027644804.1:0-4995 GCF_032717465.1 Coenobita brevimanus | reverse complement strand
CGTTACAATTCAATTAACTTAATAGGTGTTAGGGTCAGTTCTCCATCTTTAGATAATCAAGTTGATAATTATGGCCTGGGACATTATTTAAGTGTAAAGCAAAATTCACTATAGTATTCAACACATGAGAACTGCGTTATTCTATTATAAAAATTGATTTTTTTCTTTTAGAGTGGCTGGCAAACTGAATCCTACGGACGAGTTCGAACACATAAACCAGACGACCAAATTCTACGCACAACTTCGTGTGCTTCATTCTTGCTTCATTCTAGGTGCACTTCGTTTCTTAAGGCGTAAGCACTGCTTGTGGGTACTGCTTCCATCGTTGTGATTATTTCCTGGTCCTATAGCGTTGTTTTAAGACGAGGACAGCCTGTACGATGACGGTTCTCCATTCTGCCTTCCCCCTGAAATCGTAATCCACCTTTCTATGGCTATGGTAATACCAAATGTTTGAGCTTTCTGTTCAGGCTTCGTTTCCCGTAAAGAAAGGAAGATCATACCACCTCTCATATTCCTGTTAGTTGGCTGCATGTTGCTTGACTTCTCCATACCATGGTATAGTAGGTCTGCTAGACGTTTTGTGGTAAGATGTAAGATGAAATGTCAGGTGATCATCGCCTAACCGTTGGCATTTCGTCTCTCATACGAAGCTCGGAATCAGCAATTCTTGCGAGTCGATGTTAAGGGTTCGGATTTTCATGGGTTCATTCATATCGTCATCTAATCAGGAGCAAATATAAAGCTTGATGAAGTCAGGCTAGCCGACCACGAACATGTAACTGAGGTAGAGCTTTCATAATGTTTCAAGTGTTGCACTTAATCTTCGGACAAAACCGCGACACGACTTTTTGTCTTTGACTGTACTATACATAGCTTAAGCAATAATAACAGCTTACTTCCTGTGGACTAATGATGAATATGCTACAACAAAGCTTGCTAAACGATATCTATAGACCTTATTACTACGAAATGCCACCTAGGAACCGACACTTCACCCATCTCCCTCCTCAAAATAAATTTCTTCTCTTTGTATCATCATGCCTTGGTCACTCATTGCCTCGTCCCTCTGTTACTCCTAGCCATCCGAGGTATGCTCATTGTCGTAGGACTGGGGGAAGTCAGTTCACTCTGGGAAGTGACCAGATTTGGATTGCCTATCCTGGATGCTTACGGCACAGTGAATCCCGACTCGTCTCTTTCGCATGCCACACCAATCGTCGAGTACTTAAGCAGCACACTTGAGTATTCTATCCCTATTACCTCCCACCTCCATTAGATTCAGATATTTGTTTTGTTGTAGTTTTACAGTATGTCCGTATAAACAACGACGACTACGACGTCTTGCTCCCTCCCTCCAGGAGAGGGTTGAAGAAGAATGAGAATAGGAACCTAGTGCCAAAATCCAGTATAAAGCCGGGTCATCGGCTACATGTTGTGTACGCTAGGTGGGCCAGGAGTATAGACACGGCGTCGTGAAAAAAAAAGGTCAATGGAAGAAATATATCATACCACAAATGGGGCTACTGAAGTAGGGAACGGAATTAGATGTCGGAAAGAAGACCAATAAAGGTAAGGAAGGACATGATATTATGGAGGAAAAAATACGAGGACTCTCAGAGAAAGTCTGCAAGAACGGGGGGACGTTGGAGGCGAGACAAAAAAGGAAATGTAACACGTCGCTGGTTAGTGTAAAGAGGACAATCAAGGAAAATATGTGCAGAGAGAACGGTATTGCAACGAGTACAAAGGGGAGGGCGACTACCAGACATCAAATAAGAGTGGGTAAGTCTAGTATGATCGATTCTAAGACAAGCTAAAGCAATCTCCCACCTCCTATTACGGTGGCAAAGGGTTAACCAAGGAGAAATAAACGGTTTAACAACATGTAGTTTATTATTAGTGATAGATTCCCAGCAAGACTGCCACCGGTGTTGAAGGAAGGAAGATAGGGCTGGAAGAAAGTCAGAGACTGGAATGAGGAAGGAGAGACATCTCTGGTAACAGCCATGCGAGCCAACTGATCAGCACGTTCATTGCCCACGATGCCCACATGTCCTGGGACCCAACAGAACCGGACTGTTTACGACGAAAGGAGATACGGAACAACCATTCCAAGATACGAAGGACTAAAGGGTGAGAAGTAGAAGGTGACTGAAAAAGGGACAGAGCACAATATGAATCAGAGAATATCACAAATGAGGAAGAGGAGGCACGACAAATATACCGCAACGCAAACAGGAGGGCATATAACTCTGTTGTTAGAACACTTGCATAAGCATGAAGGCTAAAATGATAGGTGTCAGGAAAGTGAATCGCGAATCCAACACCCGCAGGGTTTTTGAACCATCAGAGTACATAGGGACTGCAGAGGAATGGTGGAAGAAATGGTCAAGAAGCAGAGAACGGAGAATGAATGAAGAATTGGACTTGGAATAAGGGAAAATGGAAGGACAAGCGTGGGGTCGCGGAAGTAGTCACGGGGAAGAGAGACGTGCAGAAAGAAAAAACATTACTAACAGTAAGAGAGGTGTGCGAGAGGAGAGTACGAGCTCGAACTGCAAAAGGTGGTTTGGTCCTGGGAGTGAAAAACATGTCTAAGTCAGGACTGGGAGGAAGTAGAGAAAGGGTACGAGGAAAACAGTGCAACTTAGCATAGGTAAGAAGAGAAAGAAGAGCACGGCGGCGGAAGTGATGGAACTCCTGATTCAACATTGACTCTCAACTAGAGATGACTTAAAAAGCGCCAAGAGCCAGACGCAAACCGTGATGATGCACAGAATCAAGTTGTTGGAGGACGGTGTCTGAAGCCTAAGAATAAACCTGGCAAGCATAATCAAGTTTGGAGAGAGCGAGAACAATATGGAGACGGAGAGTAGTTCGATCAGCACCCCACGACACATAAGACAGTTTGTAAGAGAAGGAGGCGTTGCAAGGCTGACGTTTTCAAGGAGGTAATATGATCTTTCCAAGTAAGAAGGGTGTCTAAAAGAAGGCCAAGAAAGGAAGCGGAGGTTTTGTATAAAAGAGGAGAGCCATAGAGAAAAAGATGTGGTTGAGAAATAAGATGAGAACGGGTAACAGTAATAGCATGAGACATAGGAGAGAACCGAAAGCCATGAGAAGTGGCCCATTCTGAAGCAGCAGAAACCGCACGTTGAATAAGAGCACCAAAGATAGAGATATATGAATTTCATGTATGTATTGCAAAATCATCTACATATAAAGAAGAGCAAACACCAACTGGGAGACAAGAAACAATCCCAATTGCCAATAAAAATAGAGTATTGCTAAGCACTGCCTTGGGGAACACCTTCGTATTGTGGAAATGGATCTGAATAAGTATGCCGAACATAGACTCTAAAGAGACGAACATAGAAAATTCTTTAAGAAGACACCAAGGTTACCATCAATACCACAAGAACGAACTGTGTGTAAAATATGGTAGCGCCAGACTGTCACAAACCTTCTCAAGGTCAAAGAACACTGCGACAAAGATTGCCGAGTGGCAAAGACTGAGCGGATATAAGTCTCTAGATTTAGGAGGTGAGTTAAGGTGCCGCGAGCTTTTCGAAAACCAAATTGTGAGGATGACACAAGTTGCTTGGATTCTAGGAGCCACAAAAGACGATGATTCATCATACGCTCGAAAAATTTGCAAAGACGGCTAGTAAGAGCAATGGGGCGATAATCTTGAGGGGCATGGCCTTGCTCTTGCGGCTTAAAAAAATGGAGAATGACAGCATCACGAAAAGAGGGAGAAAAACACTGTCCGGATACGATTATAAATAGCTAATAATGTCAGGGCCTGGGGGTAAAGGTGACGGAGCATATTATAGTGAATGCCATCAGGACCCTCGCAAGTGTTCTGACAAAGACGAAGGGCAGAGGACAATTCATGGAGCGTAAAAGGCGCGTTATACGACTGACTGGACGACAGCTTGAAGACAAATTGCATACATTCAGTAGCAGCTTTAAGGGCATGGAATTCAGGAGAGAGATGAGAACCGCTACGAGCATTACTATAATTAAGCCCTAAGCCATTAGCAGCTAAATGAGCTTCTGCATCTGACTCCCCATCTAAGTGGAGGACAGGGGAAAGCATAGGAAGACGCTTACTTGCTATCTTCCGTATACGTTTCCAGACGGAATCAATGCATGTATTGGTAGTAATGGTGGAAAAGTATAATCTCCAGCTACGGTGTTTAGCTCGTTTAACAATCTTACGATGAAGAGCGCGGGCCTCTTTAAACAGTAGATAGAAATACACTCTGTTCATCCGGGGTGTTGCGTTTGCGTAGGTAACTCTTCCAACGTACACATTTAACACGAAGTGCCACAGTACAATCCGAATCCCATCAAGGTACACAGAAGTAAAAGAAGGGGACGACCTAGGAATCGCGGTCAAAACCGCACTCAGAACTAACACATTAAAATAGGTGAGCATATCTAAAACAGTAGAGAAGGAAGGAGGCATAGAAGGAACAGTTAAAGAAGTAAATGACGGCCAATCAGCTTTCGGGAAACACCATCGAAGGAGTCTGAGTATAAGACAATATGTAGTAAGAGTAAGTTTGATAGGAAAGTGATCACTATGTACAAAGTCCGAAAACACAGACTATTGGAAATCTAAAACAAAAAAAAGAGAAGGGGAGCACAAGAGGAGATCGAGACAGGAGAATATACGAGTTTTAGCGTCAAAGTGCGTTGAAGCTCCCGTATTCAGCAAGGATAAATCATTATTAAAATTGTCTACTGAATATTGAGGGGGAAAACCGTCATGTGACCGTCGTGTGACGGTAGAAAAATAGATACCGGTGTCTGACTGTTCGTTTTGCATTTCGCCAGACTCAAGGTGGCGGCCATGCGAAATTGACTCGAGGCAGCATTCTGCCTCTATGAACGAGTTTCAACCTCCGATATCTACAGTTCCCATCACTCCTATTTAGTTTAAATTAATATCCGCCCAGTGAGTAATCCTGTAACGATTAATGA
>NW_027644803.1:0-28299 GCF_032717465.1 Coenobita brevimanus | reverse complement strand
CTAACGAATACTGATTTCTAGCAGTCCGAGGGGTTCACAGCAGGACGAGCCTGAGGAACAATAACAACAGCAACGTAACATCTAACACCCGAATTCAGCCTGGGGAGCGCCACGGTCTTTTAGAGGAGATAATAGGAGATTATATCTAACCTCTCCAGATTCGGCAAGTCTCTCGTAAGCTGAATAAACTTATGATGCAGTAACAGGAATGAAATGAAAAAGAGGTTCTCCGAAGGGAAAAGGTTAAGCGAGTTATGGGGGATAGCAGACTTTGGGAACAATTGCTGTGGGTAAAGGCGATTAATCTCCTGATAGTTCCTCCTGCTTATATGTTTTGCTCCTGTTTCCGGATACTACCTACCCCATTTAGTGATGTGTGTGTGTGTGTGTGTGTGTGTGTGTGTGTGTGTGTGTGTGTGTGTGTGTGTGTGTGTGTGTGTGTGTGTGTATGTGTGTGTGTGTGTGTGTGTGTGTGTGTGTGTGTGTGTGTGTGTGTGTGTGTGTGTGTGTGTGTGTGTGTGTGTGTGTGTGTGTGTGTGTGTGTGTGTGTGTGGTGTGTGTGTGTGGAAAGAAGGGGAAGCCAAAAATAACTTTGCCTCTCTGACAGCCCACAAAAGAAATTAAGATAACAGCCTCGTTTCATAGCTAACATCCCAATTACTAAATTTCTCTTCAACACTCTGGATAAAATGTGAGGAAGTCAGTGATGCTTACAGTAAGACAGCTATCGTCTGCAATCCCCGTCTGACGCTGTAACCACATTATATATTTTGGTCTTACTATCCGAGAAGACAGTGTGGCTGTGACAGCAACAGTAGCAGCACCACTCATTTGATATGTGTGCCCAGTGGTGTAGGAGTTTAAGTTGCCCTTCTATCACCACGGTCCATCATCTTCTACAGCACTGGCAGGTAAGAAGGAGGAGGAGTTGAGGGACGTTGCACTCAACTTACCGGTTAGACAGTCCTATTATATCAGTGCCACCACTGAGAAAGCGCCCCTCTCCAGCAACCTCGTCGGTGGAATGCGATAATGTATTAAGAACTTTGCGAAACCACCATATTGACAAGGTCAAATACTGTTTAATCAATGTGCCGCATTGGTTATGATTCTTATATCAAAGAAAGGATTATTGCTTATAATCAGACACTGCTGGAGCAAGAATAGTAAGAGCTGTTTCGACCAGGAAAGGAGTAATGATGACAGTATACCCTATAGGTCTATGATTCACTCTCACCTGAATTACTTGTCTTCTTATTGTTAACTGTAAAGAAAAGCTAAATTTGTCCCGACCATGAGAGAATGAAACTACACGCAGTCCGGTAGTCATAAACAGTACCTCTTTAACATAACATCATAATCAGTGCATTTATATCCTATGAAACTCTCTACCTGAATGGAATCATATGGTGTCAATTGGATTGAAATAAGAAGGACATGACCATGAGAGAGTTAATGGTAGCAGTAATGAACAATCTCAGACTCCTACGGCTCATTCAACAGCTGATGAAAATTGTCCTGCGCGTTGGATGGAATTAAAATAAGAGAGGAAATACGACGATAAGGGGATTAGAGTAGCAGTATTAACACTCTCGGACTCCCACTATGTTCACTGTCTAGCGGGAATAAAATCGTCTAGTTTCTGCTCAGAATAAAATACGAAGGAAGACCAAGAGTGCTCATAAACAAGAATCCAGTGACTACATTTACAGTTTCACTCTCGCTTCCATCGAGACGATTTTATTCATCTTTGGGGAGGTAAAACTTGAACTGGAGGAAGGTTACATATGGCATTCACTGGCCTTTTCAGTATGAGATACCTTTCCAAACCAGGAATACAATCATCTGGCGAAAGTAAAGATAAAACAAAGTATATCCATCTGAAATGAGACACCTTCATCCCGTAAGGGAGGTATTTACGACAGATCGCCTCCATGTCGCCCTGTCCACTGCATTTCGCTGCCCTTCCCCCAGTTCACACACCCTCTCATCAAACTTCTCCACTCCCATCCCCTTCCATCTCATCCCACTCTGTCTCCCCCGCCTTTCCCCCTCCACCTCACTCACATACACTCTCCTTGTTAGTTTCTCGTTCTCCATTCTCTCCACATGGTCCAAAGGAGTTGAAATATACTCCACCACACTTCAGCTCTATGTCTAAATAAATTAAATAAATAAATAAAAATAAAATAAATAAACATACTTTGCATAAAAAACAAATAGAAATAACTTTCATCCACATCTTAACTCCATGACAGGAAGAAATACAAATAAAAAGACAACATATATTAAACTCTAATATACTTGATCTCGAGGACATTACAAAAAAGAAAACAAGACAAATAATTCAAACAAAACGAAAAAACACAACAAAAAACACGAAAAATAAAAACAAAACCCACCACACCTGAACATAGGCGAAGAAGAAATATACATGAAACAAATATCCCGGAAAAAAACTAACTCCAAAACATACATATTCAAGACAGCTAAGAAAAAAAGAAATGAAAACTACAAATAAAAAAAAACCTGAATAAAAAAAAGCTCCCAGTATTACAAGGATTTACTGAGACCCAGGTTTAAATTCCCACTTTCTTTTCTTGTCCACAGTGATAGATTTATGTGTCTGGGAAGGATTGTGAGGAACATGAGGACATTAAGGAGGAAGAAAAAATGGTTTCGAGGAGGATGAGCCTGTTGCTGCACTGCTCCAGCTCCCTGTTTACGCTGCTATACAAACGGTTACAAAACGGTTCAACTCAGTTTGTCCTCTCACTCTCAGCTGAATGTGATCGTTCGACACTAGATAAGGAGTTAAATGCTGGAGGATGACCTGGTTCCAGTTTCCCAGTCTGTTTAACTGAAATGTCGGCCTCACAATTTTCTACGTAGTTATAACAAGGGGTAACGAAAATGTATATATCTCTCTCACTCCTAAACTCACTATCAGCTGAATAAATCGTCAAAAATTTGGACAGAACTAAGTAACTGAGAGAACCTATTTTCCCAATATGTAAATGTCCACCTGTCAGTCTCTTGAAAATTGCGCTTTGGTAACTTATACAAAGGTTTGAAAACAGTTCAACCATCTCAAACTCCATAAGACTCACTCGCCTAGAATGAAATCGTCCGGAGTTCAGAGGTGAAGAGAAAAGAGGCATAAGTGGTGAAAGATCTGTTCAAAATAACTGCCGCATGTTAGCCTCATGTTTATGTGTTTATGCATGACTATTTGTAGAGACTGTTCACGTCTATTGACCATGATGCTCTCGAAAACTAAATGAAATCGCATAAGTTATGTGGTGTACAATCCTGGAAGGTATTTTTATTTACTCATTCCTCTCTACGTTAATGTGAACTATGAGCCTCTTGACAATGCATATTATTACAAAGCAGCATATCTCATTTGCACACCCATACTCACTCTGAAAGCTGTATAAAATCGACTAGCATCCGGGTAGAACAGGATAATGGAGAATGCTGAGTCCTCTCACTAACCCCAATGTGCTGTTAACCTCCTGTTCACGGAGGATATACAAAGAGAATTGCTGCAAAGCTATTCAACTATCTCTTAGCTTAGTTCTGTCGTCTGGAGGAATAAGAGTGGAGCAAAATACTGCAGAGATGACCTGGTCCTACACCCGCCCCTGTTGACCATCACTAACCTCTCCCTGGTTGATAGTTATGTACAATGTGTGTTAAATAGTTACATGCATTTCACCTGGTCGTGACAACTCCAGCATTCTATTCCAACCCCAAACCCAGATGATTATATTCAGCTAAGAGTGAGCTACACGAAACCAGGGCAAAGGATCTGCACTATCAGCCTCTGTTTAAAAGCTTGAAACTGAATGCCAGTGTTACAGGAAATAGCTCCATAAATTCATGTATAGTGAGATGCAGTTGGCATTATCATGGTTAGAGGGAAGTAAAAATGCGGTTTGTCTCTAGTCCTTTCATTTACAGTACAGTAGGTCTCCTCCAAAATAAAGAAAATTTTATTGTATGATTTAAGAATATAATATTAAATTTGACATCATATTGAACAAACCTGTTATTGAGACTTCTAATATATTTGTGTGAAGTAAGGTATTAGGTTTGGAAAGCAGTAATATGTTCATTTTCTTACTTTAACAATACCATGACAGAGGAAATTCAGGAAGAAAAGGGATACGGGAGTAAAGGAGGAGGAGGAAGGAGGTGGAGCAGGAGGAGGAAATATACAGGAGGATTTGTTGGGACATATAAACAGAAAGTAGGTTAAATGTGATTCTCTCTCTCTCTCTCTCCAGACTCCAAGAGGTGCAATACAATTTGCACCATCAGTACCATTGCAAAAACATGGCGTTACTCCCCAGACACGGACTTAAGCTCTCAACACAATCTCTTCAATATATTATTTTTTATTGCACTGCACTCTTATTTTTATTAGCGAGTTTGTGTCTTGATTAGAGGAGTCCTCTCATAGAAAAGGTTTAGTAAATATATATATATATATATATATATAACCCATTGGATCCCAGGGGTGCTGGGCGAGGCATGGCACTAGGTGGGTACTAGGCGTACCGCCCTCCGCCTATCGGCTCATGATCGCATAGCTCATATGATTCTGCCACAAAGGTTCACTACTTTATGGGACTTAGGAAAAATCCCAGTTCTGTCAATGACTTCGGACACTGAGCTCCAATAGGGATGATATTTGATATATATCGATAGAAATAGATATGAGTATATATATATATATATACTGTATATATATATATATATATATATATATATATATATATATATGTGAGGTATATTTACATATCTCCTGTATCTATTTGATTTTTATATATGTATAAATTTTTGTCTATAAATTGCAACAGTCAAACAATCTTTTTAGTATCCAATTAGGGGATACACTCTCGCTAAAAGTCTTCATTAACCCTGTCAGTAATAATCTTCTATAGGACCTGGTATGAAAGCCACTACAGTTGACTAAAGCTATTGCCATCCTTACATGCGAAGACTAACAGAATATAATATGAGACCCATCGACACCCTCCTAAGATGAGAAGCTATAGACGCTAGTTATTGAAGATTGCTTGATATGGCCATCACGAGAAACCATTGTGTTTATGTAACGATTGTAACGAACTCAGCGCGTTGAGATCGTTTGACAAAATATGATGAATCTATTAACGATCACTAGAACAGATCAAGACAATAATCACAAAACGCACAATAAACTGGCAACACCAAACAGTAGTTGAAATCCCATCAATACAACCTGAGGAGATGCTATTACCTAAACATGTTGCAGCAAATCAATAAACTGATAATGAAGGTTGTATATACTAAAGAAGCTGTGTCAATCAAACTAGCAAGCGTTATGATTGATTGTGTCCATCAGTAGAACTAGCATTTAAAATCTATGTATTTCTGCTAGTCACAATTAACACTTAAAGTCCACAAGCACAATAAGCTTGAGGAATTATTGTCAGTATCATCGGGACTTTTGTCAGGCGAGATTTTGTAGACGGTTAACTACAAACATGGACTTTTATATATAAGAGTGGTTGCATTTTAAATCCACACTGAACTACACTGGTCATTCGCCAGCCACCACCTTACCTCCACCACCATTCTTGTTCGTGTGTTGTTTGGAGACATAGCCAAAGTTGTGTCCTCCCTTACTCACATCCCCACTCACAGCACATTACTAGTGTGTTTATCAGCATAATTACTGACACATTAATGTTGTTGTCTGCCTGTCTCTGTGTCTATATGTTTATCTGTCTATCCTTGCCTGACAATACTCTTTTGTCTGTCTATCTATTTATCTATCCTCCCTATTGCTCAGTCAATTAGTCAATCCCGGCCCCATTAATCATTTTCACTAACTGTCCAGATCTACAGCATCTTTCTCCAGGTTAACTATCCCCGTTTTTCGAGTTATGTATCAGTCTATCTATCGATCTATATAAATATGCTTATGCATCTTTTCTTTGTCCTGAAAGTATGTACATTATGAAGTAATGTACCTTATGTATGAAAATCAATGCTTATGATAGTATAAGCAATATGTATGCAATGGAAGAAATTCTCTCTGAAAACATTCATATTTCTGTTCATGTATGTATACCATGTAACTAACAGGTACTTAATGTTACTGGAGGTGGCATCAATGTGGAGAACACAGACATAATTTTATTCCTACTCACACTCCTATGACACGATTACCACATTCCATGACACATCATCATCCTTCACTGACTCCCTACAACGACCATCCCGGACAAATTGCTTTGATCAGCCTGATGCCTTCCAATCGCTCCCAATTCCTTACACTCCTCCTCATATGCCAGTCACCTGCCTTGTTGCCTTTCAGTGCTCATAAGCTTCACGTGTCCTTTGTCTTTGAAAGTCTTATTTCCTCTCACATACATTTCCACCTCATACAGTACCCAATTTTCCCTTTACGTTGCTCCTCCATGGCCTGTCTCTGCACACATCAGTCCCCAGAAGAAGGTCGTCCCACTTCCCATACATTCTCCCTTCATATACTCTTCAATCACTCCCTTCAAGGCTGGTCTTCCCGTCCCCAACACTCCTTGATCAATCCAAACAATTCGATCCTTTTGCTGCTAGTCATCCCTGTTACTTTCTATTTACTTTCTTCTTTTTTTGTTCTTAGACCTTGCATCTCCTCCACCTGCCAAACCTCTGGCTCTCTGCTCTCATGCTTTGTTTCATCATCCTCTCATTCCCATATCCTCTCGAGTCAACCTCTTACCCACTGTGCCAGCCTATAACCCCGGCCAGACCAGCTCCAGTTGCTCGTCTTTCCCATCAGTCCATATGGGACCTGCAGCAGGGATGGACCATCTGCTCGGACTGAGAATGACAGCCAGAATAACTAACCCCCACTTGTGCTGGCGAAGGAAGGGACGGAGGAAGGAAATTGCTTGCCACGGTGAGTAAGCTTCAGTGAAGCCTCGTTTCCTCCTGTCCCCTGGAAGTATCGCTCAGTCTCTCACATTTGCCCTCTCACACTCACTCTCACAATCTCTCACTCTCTCTCTCTCTTACACACTCTCTCTCACACGCATGCACCCTCTTTCACACACACACACACACACACACACACACCTCTTTTACACACACATACACATACACACACACACATGCATAAGCACACACACACACGACACATACATACATACGCGCCCACGCATACACATACATACATACATACACTTACGCACGTAGCCTACTGCATAGCTAGCAAGAACATGCTCGCAAACAACACACCACCGAATGTACTTGCACTTACATCTTTTATACACCCATACTTTATATACATATATTTATGCACATACACACACACACACACACACACACACACACCTGCACGCACACACACACACTGGCACGGTAATGCTGAAGTAAATGTAGCATGAGCCTCCTTGCTAAGCGGATTAAGAACGATACGTCCACCACTCATGAGAAAAACATTGCTCAGCGCCAGCCAGAGATAACGTCCCATTTGTACTCTGAAGTAACTGGTTTTATCTGGCCTTAAATTGCCATCTCTCCGTCTTCAATACTGAGATGTGGCAAAAGGTGTTAACAGCAGAATATAATACTTAATGCGAAAGAGGTTATATGGTTTTGATATAGAACAAATGGCACTGTATTTTTCTTCCCACTAAACCTATGAAAATCATAGATGTTGAGATATGATGAAGAAATTACAGTATACCTATCTGCTTGCTCTTTGGTCCGCAAATCTAGTGGCAGATGAAGGCTTAGTAGCACCTCTTCCTTACCGAATCATTCTGTATATTATTCCGTTACATTCCCCGTATGCTCATTATGTCGTTTTAATATCAATCGACACCAGATGTGCGTTAATAACAAGAAACTGGATATTAAGAGTGCCAACAGGTGAAATATATTATAAGGAAGTAGTGTTGCAAAACATCCAAAGCCACTCAGAAACCGTCCTTCTCAAGTACTAAGCAGATTTTAAAATCGACTTTGCTGAAGAGATCCAGAAAAGAAAAGATACAAAGAACAGAAGAGACAGCGATAGGAAAATCTTCTACCCTATCCTCCAAGCGTTTACATTAGTTTTCCAGTCTCCCCTATCACCATAAATGTTTCTTCCATACGCCCCAAATCTCTCGCCATTTCCTTCACTCCCACCAATCTAACAATTTCTTCCACTACGACTAACTTTCCACCATCTCAAAAAATCCTGCACGGTCTCCACCCAACCTGCCACAATGCTGTCACTATCTCTACCATTCATGCACAACACATATTTCCACCAATTTTCCGCAATTTCTCACCTCCACCAATTCTTGCAGCTTTTGCCACTCCACCAATCTGCCGCAATCTCAACAATCTTGATACAAGTCTTATAAAAATCTCCTCCACTCCCTGCCAATCTTCCAGTCTGTTTCCATCTTCATTAATCATCAAAAGTCTCTCTTTCCTAGTCTTCAGCAGTCTGTCCCTATCTCCACCAGTCTTCCATAATCATATCTCTACTTCTATTCCACCAGTCCCCACAGTTTCGTCGATGTTTCGCGGTCATTCCCATATCCATTACTATACCTCATTCTCTTCTGTGTCCACCCCTCTTCCACGATCTCTTCCATCACCAGTCTTCCACATTATCTACTTTGGTTGTCATTTCTTTTCCACAAGGTCTTCCATCTTATCAGCCCTCCCCAAATCTCTCTAACATCTCCATAATTTTCTACACGTCCACCAATCTCAACAGCCCCTTCCATCTCATAATCTTCTACCATCTCTTCCATACCTACCGTTATTATTCAACATGCCTTCCATCTATACCAATCATCTACAAACTCTCCCATCATCCACCAATCCTCCACCATCTTCTAGCTTCCACAATCTTCGCTAATCTTTCATAAACGCTCCATAACCACAAGTCTTCTACAACCTGCATCAATCTTCAACTCCAAACTTTTCCATATTTCCCATCACACCTCCTATCTCCACAACTCTTCCACCATTACCACTCTTCCACAGCCTGCACTTCTGTCCCTCCTACAGTCTTCTGCATCAGCACCAATCTTTACCACATTCGCCAACATCTCCAATAAAATCTTTCCTTCTAGACCAATTTCCCACAGTCATTTCACATACACGTGTCATCCAGCACCTCTTTCATGGACACCGATCTCTCAATCACCCCTTCCACTTAATTCTCCAGTCTCTCACGACCTTTGCCATCTTCAATTATCTCCTATCTCCATAATCATCTGGATGCATATAAATTTACATCCTGTTACCCTGCCACTTCACTTTCCACAGCAGCCCTTACATACTTCCGTTCCTGGCCTCTTCCATACACATAATCTTCCAATCTCCACTTATCATCAGTCTCCTTCAACCTCACCGTAGTCCCTCTTGAGATAAACTCACAAACTACTTTTCCCCTCCGTTATGTGCCAATCCAGTTTCCTCTTCCACAGACATCACCTCACACACTTTCCCTCCTACCCACTCTTCAACATACATAATCTTTCAGGATCTCTCTCATTTCCATTGGATTTTTCGAGCATCTGCAACACCATTCGACATCCGTTCTATATCAGAAGCTCTTCCCAAAACTCTGCTGATTTTAATCAGTAAGATTGCGTCTCCCAGTTTCTCCAGTGGCAGGTTGGTCCCAGTTTTGATGTAGACTCGCTTTTTACTAAAGTCCCTGTTGAAGATGTAGTTAGTTTCGCGGAAGAAAAATTACCTAGTATGGCATTGATCTCGGCATGCCACGCAGTGTCTTTCTCCAACTTATTAACCTTTGTGTACTGATGTAATGCATTTTCTTTTGGTGATCAGTTTTTCATACAAAAGTTTTGAAGGTAATAGGTATGGGCTCGCCCCTCTCTCCAATTCTTGGTAACCTGTACATGGAATATTTTGGTTAAACCTTCTTACCATATATCTCCTCAAAATTTAATTTGGTATAGGTATGTTGATGATGTGTTTTCATTTGCTGGCCAGACATTAATATATTATTACTTTGACGAGGATTTCTCAACACCAAAATTCATCACACTGGTTCACTCAATTAAATTTTAAGTTGAATGGGAAAATAATGGTTCCTTCCCATTTTTAGATGTGTTGTTGCACAGAGCCAGACTTGGAACACTTAGCTTTTCTGTATACAGGGAAACTTGACCCAGTGCAATTTGTATATACGTGTATTCATATCTACACAGTTTCACTAAAAATGTCAGTTATTTTCTTCTATGTTCCCATAGAGCTTGCTCAGAATTAGTGGTCACAACACATCTGGATACGGAAAACGCCAAAGATATGGAAAAATATTTTTAGAGTCTAAAATATCTGACAGTTGGTTTTATAAGGCAGAAAGAAAAGCGTATTTTAAAAAGCAGAGAAAAACGCTTTTTTGTACCTAGAGTCAACGCCACAAAGTCGGCAAAATAAAGCCACATACAATACGGTTCCATATGTGTCAATGCGTCACCAGTGGTGGCGTCTGTGAGTCATGATTTGGATGTAAGCATTGCATTTAGATAGCCACTTTACCTTGAGATCAAATACTGGTAAAGAATAAACCAATTGGTAACAAAACTTATGAGGTATACAAAATTCATAACAGGAACTACACAGCGATTTAGTTTATGTTGAGTGAGAACGGAAAGGGATTTGGACACTCGCATTAAGGATTTCGAGTATGCTTGTAAGATGTTTAACATAAATAACGCGGTGTACGTTCCGCTCTTCGGAAAACGACCATGAAAGAATCGAGCTTCAAATTCTAATAAAATATTCTTCAAATGTAGTAACCATAAGAAACATGGGATTGTGGAAGTAGCATGCGCAGAGAGATATATGGTACAACCATGGTGAAGGAATACTTATAGAGTAGATCCACAGTGATGAAAGGATTAGTGGCCCAAGGATCATGCCGCCCCTTGTAATCCCTCACTCAGGTCGTGGACAGAGCAGAAGAGAGGGAGTCGGGTGAGGTCACATCAGTATTGATTTGGAAAACGTGTGCCGCACCCTGCATATAAGCAACTTCTCGGCATTTGTATGTACCATAGCAGGTCTGTAGTCCCACTGAAGAGGGCGACGGCTGTCGCCGAAACTATTTGGAATACATCTTTTTTCCTCTGCCAGTGTGGTTTTTTGTATCCATTATTGCATCTTCATGGCATCCCCACTTAGAGCCACTGGCACAATTTTCCCCTTCCTACATAGTACCAAACGAAAGCTAGATACCAACTTTTCACTGGTGCCATTCAGGTCATTAAATTACTTCCCATTCCACCAATCTCTCTCTCTCTCTTTATATCCATTGAAAACGAAAAGAAATTTTTTTGCACTGTGTCTTTTGTATGACATGCTTACAATGACAATATGAATATTTGTGTATTGTGTACGTTTTTATGTAAAGTCATATGACAATACCACTGAAACTGTAAATATCTCTGATGGTAAGGTTCTTGTGAGCGGAATAAAAATGTCGCGCCGTCATGAATTACGATGAAATTTGGGGTTTCGCGTAGGGTACTTTCTTGATGAAAATTTCCTAATCCTAAGTGTTTAGGAACATACTTTGTGCCCGGGGATGTCTCTTAAAAGCGTCAATGAAGTCGTACGTAATTAGCCGGAAAGGAGAGTATGCAGAGCTGGTAGGACACCACTACCTGCAGAATGGGCCCTCCCGCTGAGCGGCACAGGGCTTTTCTGTTCATCATGGAAAGTGACGGTGTGGCAGCAGAGGCTTTGGGTACCACAGATCGTGATCGTCCAAGCGGAGAAATTGCTGGATATCCACGGCGTTATATTTTACCTATCCGTGTGCTTAGTACCGGGTCTCGTTTCTGTTAACCTTTGTTGAATCCATATCCCCGTTAGCCCTATTCGCCACATAGATACCTAAATCTTGCCCTCAACTGACTTGTCCCCAGCAGACGTTATAGTAGGCTTACAGGTCTTCCTTAAAACACTCAGGATTACCTCATAAACACTGCCATTCACACCAATAAATCAGTCCTGAATGATGCACCCCAAACGTGTGTTCAGTAAGGTCATCGACAGGTATTAGCACCTAAATAGCTTGTATGAGGTGTGAAGCACTTCAGGACATTAGAAGGACTGCTTACTTGCTGGACCGAAGAGAACAGGTTTAAGCCCATTCATAGACTTGGGCGCTTATAAAACAAACAAACAAATACCATCTTTTCCCCCTCATCTTAAATACACTGAGAGAAATCATCAATATTCTTATAACTTTAGAATTTAAGACACAGTAATTACATATTCATAAACACTAATTTCTGAATACACTCAAAATATTCCTTATACCTTTTTCCCATATTCCCCCGAGTGTTTTTTCATAATCTCTTCCTCTAGCTCCCTTCAGCTAATTCGATGGGAAAGCGCGTTTTAGTTTTCTTCTTTACTGTCTTATTTGCTATTGTGTTTCGGTGGTGTTTGCCCAATTTCTGTATGCTGAAATTTTGTGGTAGAGCTACATTCTTATAAAACTGGAATACGTGCAAACTTTTTCCATGCAATTCTCTCTCTCTCTCTCTCTCTCTCTCTCTCTCTCTCTCTCTCAGTGCCTTCTTCCATTTTTTCCCCTTTATCCCTTTTCCAGCTTTACACCTTCTTTGATTTTTGTTTCATTCATTCATTCTCCTCTCTCTCTCTCTCTCTCTCTCTCTCTCTCACTCTCTCCCTCTCTGCCAGGCAGGAGTCTTGTAACTTAGCAGTATCATAAGTTAAAGCGGAGATAAGCAAGGGTAGTGTGACGGAGTTTTATGAGTGTCTAATAATTTGTAAGGAGGAGGAGGAGGGAGGAGGAGGAGGAAGAAAGGAAAAAGGAAAGAAAAAGAAGAGGAAAAAGGAAGGAAGGAGGAGGAAAGAGGAGGAGGAGGAGGAGGAAGAGGTGGAAGTGACGGTAGTTGTGAAAATGACGACGATGACGATAACAACCCAAGCAACAAATCTAGACAATAGCGCGAGTGTGATGAAGACCAGAAAATTGATAATGATGATATTAGTGAAGAGGTGATGATGGCTGTTGATGATGTGGGAGAGGGAGGGACTGATGATGGTGATATAAGGAGGGAGAAATGGCGATGTGGGGTAATGTATTGACTAAGAGGAAAGAGGACCCTTGAAGGAGGAGATATATACTGAAGAAAAATGGGAGTGGAAGAAGCTAGAAAAGACAAATGAAGTGGAGGAAGAATCTGGAGGAAACATGATTAAGGAAATTTTAGGGAAAAAGGACAGTAACAAATGATGAGGAAAAAAGGGAGGAAAGAAGTGGAATAAAATTAGGTACAGGGAAGAAGAAGAAGACTAAGCAGGCAGCAGCAGCATAAGTAACAGTAGTAGTAGTAGTAGTAGTAGTAGTAGTAGTGAGTGGTGGTAAGTAGTAAGTAATAGTAGTAGTAAGTAGTAGCAACAGCAGGAAAAAAAACAGGAAAAAAAAAAACCACTTACACCCGCTTAGGTTGACCCGCATAACCTGCGTGTCAACATATGAATTATCACAGAGAGGTACAACAGTGACAGTAGTGGAACAATCATCAGACAGGATGGACTGGGATGTTGGTCGGTGGTGGGGATGGGGCAGAGAGAAGTATACCAGTGTGCAAACTTGGGGCTTTACGTAAGGTTTAGTGGTTTAGGTGCAAGCCAGGCTCAGTGCAAAATATACTCCAGAAGTGAAAGAAAGTGTACAATTTGAAAGAGACTTTAAAAATGGGCCCAGGGGGAAGAGGAGGAAAAATGGAGCAAAATGAGTAGGAAGCCAGGTGGAGGGGGAAGAGGAAGAAGGGAGTTATGGGAGTGTGCCCTGTAAAAATGGGTGCTTTAGAGTCAATAATTTCTATGCTGTATCATAATATAAAAAGCGAACAACAAGAAAAAGACAAAGCTAGTGCTGCTTACCGCGTTTTGCAATTTTGTTAACATGTAAATTAAGGGAAACATAAAGGATGAAAAATAAAAAGGAGAGGAAAACTGAGAAAAACAAGCAAAAAGTTAAACAGTAAAATAGTGAAGAACAGAGATACAAAGCATAGAAGAAAGAGAGGGAGAGGGAAAAAGAAGTAAATAGATTAGAACAAATAGGATAATATTAGTACAGAACTCCCAGGGTGGAGAGAGAGAGAGAGAGAGAGAGAGAGAGAGAGAGAGAGAGAGAGAGAGAGAGAGAGAGAGAGAGAGAGAGAGAGAGGGGGAGAGAAGAAGTGAGAGATGAAAGAAGGAACGATTGGTGCTGTCAATGTAAGGGAGGGAGGGAATATAATTAGGGGAAATGCACACTGGAATGGCAAATGCTGAACGTAATGAAGGAAGGCAGACTGAAAGAAATGAAGGAGGAAGTGCGTTGGAGAGAAGGCCCGTGAAGAAAGGAAGGATGCTAAAACAACATATGCACACTGGGGTTCACAACTCAGAATCTGACAACCTTTGGCACCAAAACGCGTCATTTTTATTATTTATGTTATGTTCGAACGACTTTTAATCAGCTAGCCAGAATGTCGCGACCAAGAGGATAAACCAAGTTGAATGACCACCCGACTTTGACTTTGACACTGGCTGCAACATTAACCAGTTCATCCGATACTCTACAGTATACTACATTACTGACGACGGTTGGTCGAAATCCGTGGATGGGTTCAGGAGATATCGCGCCGCTAAAAGTGTTACCAACGCATGGACTCACCCACGCACACAATTCGGACAGATAAACGTATATATCCACCACCACAGAAGGGCGGAGGCATAATTAGCTAAACTCCACTGTTTTTATTACGATGACGTCTTTTGCTTTTTAATATATCCGGTACTTATTCATTAACCTTTGCTGTTGTTTGCTGAAATTGCTGAGTCATTTTATTCAGCACAGGGAACTCTTGGCACTGAATGGGTTGATTGTCTGGGAATTGAATTAAGCTGCACACCATAGCAGCGAGAATTTTTTCGGTATACAAAGTTTCTATCAGAGCACGTAATTATATTAAACTTCTTTCATCTTAATAACTAGGTATATTTAAGCTTCTTAACAAATCACAGCGGAGCAATTATGTTAAGCTTCTTTCAGTACAGCAGAATGTTTATATTAAACCTCTTTTTCATCTGCAACATCCATCACCTGCCTGCCCGTAACTAATTCACTCACTGTTAATAATAAAAGGTACACGACCGATTTAGTTGTCCATTATCGTTAATACCTACATACCAATGCAGTAACGATGTCATCGTTATCATTTCCTACAAGCTTCTTGCATCGCTTTAAATCCCTTCACTTCACCGCTGATGACCACCTGCCATAATTCATCTTCGCAACCAGCCATATCCACGGTCCCGTTTTGTATTTCCATCACCATTCTTTCCATACTCTGTCCACTTTCACATGGCGGAAATTTACCATGTCTCCCATCCTGCATAAGTTTAACACTAGAAAGGGATACTGGCTTTACACAAGAATAAAGAAAGATTCGAGCGTCGTGGTATTGTTATTTTTTCCACGGGGTTACGGGGAAAGGAAAACTTACGAATGACGAAACTTTCTCCGCTAAGCTGGAGGGTGAATGAATGGTGAAATGGCCATGGACCTGCAGTGTGAATATCAAAGAATCGACTTACACCAACAACTGAATAGCCATCTTCACTCTCAATATCACTACCACATCGGAAGTAGCCATAGACTACCATAACTACCACCATCATCACCACAAATGCCAAAAAGGGCGACCACCACTACCAGTTGTATCTTCCCATAGCAAGATAGCATCACTGTAACGTGTTACCTAACATAATGAAGATTCACAACTCATTTTAGCTCAGTTGGTGTACATGTTCCCATTCTATTTGGAGGGTCGATTTATTTTAAGTGGCCTCGTGGATTTCGTAACACCTCTTCATTATTGATTTATTCTTATTATATAACTCCTGAATATCCTCTTGTATAATATTGATGCAAAATATGTGGATATTAAATATTATCAGACAATAAGACAAAAATATTTCAAATAATAAAACTAAATAATTAAGGAAATGGTGCTAGGACACCACTTATTTCACCGCAAGGCGTAGTATTCAATTTATGGTAATGGTCGGATTCCTTCAGGTGAAAGCTCGATAGACTTATTACGCTTAACACAATGCTATCATCTACTACCAAAAACCATTCATCTCAACACCCTCCAGCATATCAAGCAACCATCACCAAGCACCACATCAACCATACTCACATACCACCACGCACAATAATCAATTGCTATCACCACCTACATCCACTATCACAGGAACCCCTACGGCAACACTCTTTAACCACAGTCACATCCACCATTCCATTACATTTCGTCATTACCACTACAACATCCACAGTCCACCGAAACTATTACAACCACAATAATTTACCATAATCTGAGCCACCATTCCACAAAAAATCCTCACTGCCACTATAATCCACAATCACAGGAATTATTACAATTAAGAGGTGAAATACATGCATCATTTCCATAAAAATCATCACAATCACCACCAATATCCACATTCACAGGAGACTACTTCAACTTCCGCTCGATAACTTCAATCTCAGCCACCGACTCCACTATTCAGTTCTCCAGGTATCTGCAGACGCCTCCACCGAAGAAGAAGAAAGCAACTGACCAACATCCGCAGCCAATATCCCCACCATCATTAAACACAATCTGAAAAACTATCTCCCCAATCTTCATGACTCTTGACCTTCTAATTACATCATCAATCCAAAACCCACTTCTAAAACAACATTTATCACTAATACAAATACCATCACAATCACACACAGTGAAGATCAGTGCAACGGCAATATATACCAAACAACGGCTACCCACAACAAAAAACCACTATGACGAGAATTACCACTACAAAGAAAGCATCAGCAGCAAGGACTACATTAGAGAGTGCAACGCATCACTCCCACTAATTGGTTTATGGTTCGAACATTACGAGTATACTTTGTCCTGTGACCTTGACCTTCCACCCAATTGCTCTCAATGTTAAAATTACTTCATTCTTGTATGATCCTTAACACTTCCACCGTTTGGTTCAAACAAGATCAGAAATATCCTAGGTTGACCTTGTCCATAACGACCGTGAGTGTGAACCTTTTCCTGTGACATACTGATATATGGCTGACTATTTCTCAGGAAATCCAATTCTTTTGTCCCAGCGTCTTAATCTGAACTCTTCCACCAAAAAAATTTGAGATTGTGAATCGGAATAAAAGCTTGTTTTCGTTGATCTTACCATGCCGAACTTACCATCTTTAACCTACTGCTCCGTAAACTAAGGGGTCAAACCCTTGGCCTGGTCTTCAATCCTTTACCCAAGTACAGTTCAGATAGAGGTCAAAACTGTTTTAGTGTTATATTCACCTGCAGACACCTGGGAGTACGACTGACCTTGCCACGTGACCATGACTTAAGATTAATTATTATCAAAATCGAACCCCCTTTATTTTTGTACAATCGCCAGAAAGCCAACTACTGAACTTTGGGTCTACCTCAAATAAAATCTTTAGCTTCTGACCTTTTAAAGTCAAACCATTGACTGAATCCTGTGACTTTGACCTACAGATTCAAAAAACAATGGTTGAACCCATTTACTAAACCTTTACGTCATCACTAAATCTGGTTCAAACTTGGATAATAGCAATTGACTTATATACTCTCTCTCTCTCTCTCTCCTTTCTCTCTCCCACACACACTACACATACACACACACACACACACACACACACACACACACATACACACACACACATCCCGAAGGAGAACATAACCTGTATCAGCTGCTCGCTTTGCAAACGCATGCGCGGGTGCATGATTTTATTCAGTCATCCATCATCACATCAACCACTACCATCTTGTCATCACAGTCACCACCACCTAACATCTCCACAACCACCCCACCAGTACTATCGAGTGCAACCACTGCCATGCTACAGCTACTGCATCACCCAACCTCACACCATTGTACTATCATCAACAACTACAATCACTTACACCAGTACCATCACTCTGTCGTCAATCAGCCATTAATGACTAGCTAGGTTATCTCTACTTTGGCTAGCTGGCAATAGCCAGCACCACAGTCAATCACAACTACACTCAATCACAGCCACAACAAAACCACATTCACCATCAGCAAAAATCACACCCATCACCCAGTCCATAACTACTACCAGCCACAAATTCCATCAACCACAGCCACTGTCACTCGCAATTAACACCAGCAGCAACTAGCAACCACAGCCATCGTCAACCACAAATCACACCCACTATTATTACCACTATCTGACCATTCACCACCACGCAATCTGCATCAGCTTCATACAACCATCAGCCACCATCAACCACAGCCACACCCATCACCACAATCAACCACAACCACACCCCATCAGCCACAATCGCTACCACAACCAGGGACCAGGGAGAAGGCAGTAAGCGTGCATCAGATCTTAAGGCTTGGCAAGAAGTTCAGCGAGGCATGTTCCCACCCTTCGGGGATATTCTCTTGCCCTTTTTCTCCAACACATCCACCTGACACATACCTTTTCTTTCCTCCTCTATTACCATCTCTCTTTCTTTTCTCTGCTCTTTTCCATGCCTGTCTTATTTCCTGTTTATCCTCGTTTTCTAGTGTGTATGTGTGTGTGTGTGTGTGTGTGTGTGTGTGTGTGTGTGTGTGTGTGTGTGTGTGTGTGTGTGTGTGTGTGTGTGTGTGTGTGTGTGTGTGTGTGTGTGTGTGTGTGTGTGTGTGTGTGTGTGTGTGTGTGTGTGTGTGTGTGTGTGTGTGTGTGTGTGTGTGTGTGTGTGTGTGTGTAGCTATCACCTCCCACCAGACACCCACATCTCTTTCTCCTCCCTCTTTTGTTTTTTCTGTCTACCTTAATTAAGTCTGTCTTTTCCCAATTCATTTAGCTTCAGTTCTGTCCCCGTCTTGTCTGTCTGTGCCCGTATGTCTGTCTATCTCCTCTTCCACATGCAAGACATCTCCACTTTTTTCTTTTTTGACTCAATTTGATTTTCTTTCTCTTTCCTTAATTTCTCTCTCTCTCTCTCTCTCAGCTGAAAAGAAATGCATCTGTTAGAGGTTCAGATGATGACAGTTAATTTAAAAACGGACACGGAGAAATTTTCAGCCAAGCCCTATGTTTACTAATGAAGCAATCACAGAAAGGGGCTGAACCTTTGAATTTACCATGTGACTTTTGACCTTTCCATCAAGAACTTTAGGATTGGCTTTTTCTTTTATGATCCTCAGTCTGCTGCACTTTATACTTGGTTTCCCATTCTCAAACTTTCAAGTCACTTGTTCTTCTGATAGTCCTCTGTTAGTATGTCAGATCTGGTGAGATTCCATCAGACAGCACACCTGAAAGACGTTGCTCCCCTACCAAACAAACAATTTACATCGAACACATAATGTCCCTGGCATAATCTCGCTGCAGGTGTGATTACCCCGTCCGAAGAAACGTCTGCTTGAAGATATCGTTTTATAGGTGTTCAAAAAATTTCCCATCTTATCACTGTAATTCACTGACTTCTACACTTTCCTGTATTATGATTATTTACTTTTACACTTTTTTTATTTAAATGTTTTTGTTTTTCATTCACTCGACTTACTACTTAAAACTGTTTCCCCACTGAGTTTTTACCTGTAAACCTCACCTCCAGCGATTATGTCTTTCAAACACTTGCAGTTATTTACTTTCTCACTACCTTGTACATGGTTTAAATGCCTCAGCCCATCTTCAGCTTACAAACACCAGAAATAAACCGACTAACGCATGACATTACTAACCACCTCATAAAATCCCCTGCCTAATATACTCCTTACAGGTCACAAGGTACTTTACATAGTTATTTATCTTGAGCTTTGGAAGTACTGGAGCGGGGACATAACTTTCTGTCCTGGCATAACAATAGAATTGGTTCGTAAGGTTACTCAGTTGTTCAAGCATACAAAGGCCCACTCCCTCTCCCACAAAGGAAGGATGGAGAGATGTGGAGAAGGAAAAGTTCAATGGGAAAAGCGGTCCATCAGGTTCAGGATCAGATGAGGCCAGGACCACCACCACACCACCACCACCATCTCTACCACCACCACCACCACCACCACAGCAGCAATAACAAGAAGAACCTATCACGCCGCTTTATAAATTATTGATGCTTATCAGTACCTTTACATATCTGGGTTTATAAACTAACGAATCAAAGATCCCCAGGACATTTGATTCGTGATGATTAACCGCTTCAATTCAGTGACTTAATATTCCACATTATTTTTGCACCCGACATTTTTTTTCCCAGCCTGGGAGGAACTTATCCAGAGCTGGAAGAGTGAGGTGCCAACCCACACTGCCTCTTTCACTACATGAATGCTTCTCCAGTATGAATAAAGTGTCTGGTAGCCACAAGAAATAAAACAGATGATACGCTATGTGCACTAGTGAGCTAATGGATTCAATAAAGGCTACAAACCCACCACTACCAGAGGGTATTACACAGAGGTGAAGAAAATATTCCGTTAATCGCTAGAATGAGCTGCAGAAGAAGATGCTACCCCAATGAAAAGTACAGGAAAGGAGGGTAACTGCATACAAATGGTTATCAAAACATGTGCTCCAGATGCTGATTTTTCATTCCAAGTTATCAAAGGAGCGTGAGGAAAGGAGGGAGTCCCTAGATCAATTTCAAATCATCTTCAGGGAGACAGAAAACTTGGCCTCCATGCCACACTGCACAAGGCACCAATCAACAGTGAGGTGCAGAGATCACCAGTCCACTGTGCCTCATGTCCTGTGGCCCCCTCGGTGCTCTCCTGTCCCCCGAAAGGATGATGATGAACTGCATGAGATCGCTTGGGCCTGCCCAGTCTACCAGATTCATATGAGGGAAGAGAAAAAGAAAATGCTTTTCCTTTCCACCGTGAGTAAAAGGAGACAGCCAAATCCACACAGACGTAGGTTAACTGGGTGGAAAATAATTCGAGTGAGGGGAAGGAGACACGGAAGGAAGGGCAACAGGAAGGAGGACATGAGGAGGAAACGAGAGAGAGAGAGAGAGGAAGAGAGAGAGAGAGAGAGAGAGAGAGAGATTTAGAGATGAGGGTGGGGATTATAAGAAGTTGTGGACAAGTATTAATTAAAAAAGTCTTTTGATTCATACTACGAGGTATCATGCATTAAGATTTTCAGATAGATATTTGTATCCTACCACTGACAGAAAAAGTACTGTATTATAACGGCTTCTTCCCAGTTCCCACCTGCCCCTTCCATCAGCAGAAAGCGGCAAGGGACAGAACTGTACCTAACACTAGGAAAATGCCTAACTGAGGAAATTTAATCTTCCACAAAGATAGGTATAAATGGCTTTGTCTAACTAGCTGTGAACTGCCCACTGCCTCTGCTGCCAAAGATTCGATTCCAGAGTATTGAGGAATACAGAGAAAAAAGGAAGAGAGGAAGGAAGAAGGAGAGTCAGAGTGAAGAAAGAGAAGTTGGTGAAAGAGGGGACTTCAGGGAGGAGAAGGGGACGTTATGGCAAACAAAGGTGGAATCAAAAGAAGAATCAAAGGAAGGCCCAACGATTAGAAGAAGAGGAAAATTAGTGACAGAGTACGAAGTAGCCAAAATGAAGAGGAAGAAGCAGGCACCACACAATATAAGATCATTGAGACTGCCAATTATGGAAGAAGTTTTGCATGAAGGACTCATCCAGCTTCAAATCTTTTCAGCTTACAAGGGAAGGAGAGTAGAAGTCGAAGGCAGGTAGAAGCTGAAACCAGGAAAAGCAAAACCGGAGAAAAGGAAAGATGTGAAGGATGAGAAAAGATTGAAAAGTTGAGGGTAGGAAGAGGAGGATGGAATGGAGTGATACATAAGAGGAAAAGGAAATTGGTGAATGAGAAACTGAAGGAGGAGGTAGCTGAAGTAAGGAATTAGGAAGATAAGAGAAGACTTCAAAACTAGAATGAATTAATGAATAACAGGCAACAACAGGTTGGATGAAATACTAAATAAGAGGGAAATGAGACAGAAGATAAGAAGGATACTAAATGGAAGATGTGGAGAAGAGATAGGAGAAATGAAACAAAACGGAGGGAGGCAAGGATAAGAATGAAACAAAATGGGAGAGGAGAAGAGGAATGAATGAAACACGAAAATGGGTGGGAGGGAAAGATAGAGTGAAAGCCGTAAAAAGAAGGGAAGAAAACAAAAGACAGAATAGCAGTATAGAAAATAGGAGGGAATGCAGGCCAAATGAAAGCCTTGGTGATAGGGAAGGAAGGAAAAGGAAAGAAGGAGGAAGGGACGACAAGAAGAGAAGCACTAAGAGATGACCCAGCAGGACTCAGACTAAGGATAGAGGAAGTCAAATATTATTGCTACATTTTAATCAAATGGTGTAGGGATGGAATGAAACGATAAATGGGAGGGAGTATGGATAGAATGAAGAGAGCACTAGGGAAAGGAACACAGTAAGAATAAGCATGGGTATAAACACACTACACTGGAAGGAGAGTGAATAGATTAGAAACATAATTGATGGGAAGGACAGGAATGAGAAAATAAACTGGATGGAGCAGGATAGAGTGAAACACTAAATTCGAGGAACATGGCCATGTGGATAGAATGAAACACTAAATTCGACGGAGCATGGATATAATGAAACGCTAAATAGTATGCAGCAGAGACAGAATGAACTACATGTGATGGAGAAGGGACAGAATGACACACTAAATTGGAAATAGTGATAAAAGGAAACGATAAATGGAGGTTAAGCAAGGACGGAATGAAACGCTAAATAGGATGGGGTAGGGACAGATGAAACACTAAATGGAATAAGGGCAGGAGAAGAATAGAAACACTAAAAGGGATGGGGCAGGGAGGAATAAGAAGCAGTAAATAGATTTGCAGCAGGAACAGAATGAAACACTATATGGATGGGATCATGCATAGAATGAATCACTGTAATTGTGTTTGAAGGAGGGGTGAAATGCATTACTAAATGGGAGGAAGCTTCAGAACGAATAGAGAAACACTAGAGCGAGCGAGGACAGGAGTAGAATGAATGACCAAAGGGGAAGAATACAATGGCACAAGAATGAAACAGCTAAATGAGAGGGAGCAGGAGATTGGATAAAACACTTAATGGAGGAGATGCGAAGGACAGAATGAGGGCCTAACTTGGTTTTGGGAAGCAGGGACAGACTGAAATACTTAACACCTTTAATCAGAATACAACACTGGTACTTAATTCTGTAGATGTTAGAACCCCGATTTTATTTAGCTTGAGAGAGAATTACAATTGAAGAGATATAAGGCAAAATGTATCTAAATTCTCCAGTTTGAAAAGTCTCTCAAGAAGCCAAGAAAAAAAAATCATAGGAATGTATGGGAACGAATAAAAGAAAAAGAAAAATTATGTACTCGTGCTGAATACGATATAGGAAGGATGGGGCAAGGACTTATCACTAAACAGAAAGAGGAAAATGCTAGGGCCAAAATGAAAAACCAATGTGAGAAATGAGCCGGGAAGAAAGAAAATGTTCACAGAAGAAATAAAATACTCTTCAGTTATGAGAAGACCAACACAAAACGCGCAGTAATAGGCGAAACATTACACAAACAGTATAGTAATTGTTTTTCAGATTTCTCATCACCACTTGGCGCGTCCTTTTAGTTAATTGTGGATAATCCGGCGGCTACGACACAAAACATTGGTTCAAGCAGTTACCAGATACGTTACGCCGATGTAATTGACTACGTTACCTGACGATCAAGCCACATAATTTGCAAACGCTAATGCAAGTTGTTGTTTTTAACACTGGGGTGGGATGAAAACGAAGGGTTATGAACAGGCGTGCATTTGTTCTATTCTCAGAATCACTGTAATAAAACACATAAATGAACCTATACGGTTGATTGTCTGCAGCAGTCTTGAACGGTCTGTTACATATCGCTTTTATGATTACCATAATAAATTATTTAATATTTTGTATTCTTACATTCTTCTTTGTTATCCTTCCCTTCATTCTTGCAGTATGATCATAACCTTGAACTGGAGCTACTTTCATGGGTCAACAGAAGTACGACGGTGCAATAATCATTCTTAAGTATACGAAAAAAAAAAATATTACAATCATTTCTGTAAAACCTATATTAAATGGACTTCTTTTATTTTATTTCTTCTCTGCAAACACATTATTAGCAATACTTTAAACTAACTTCATAAACAATACGAATAATAAAAATACTAATAATAACCTCAATCTGTGCACGGTATTCATAAGCATAGACATGCCTTATAAACAGAGTAGCCCATCTTTCGAAAACAAGGGGAAGTAGCCTCATGCATTTATATTCACTCGCGCAATTGTCGAACATAGTCACAGGAAATAATGCACCACGTAATAACATGGCATTTTCACCATCAAGCGTCCCCTAATGTTTCTCTGCTTTTTGCCTGTGTTAGTCAGCACTCTTTCTTCCGCCTTGGATAAATCACGGACAGTGGGTCGTCTTCTTTAGTCAACATTCTAATTACCCTCCGCCAGCTAAAGAGGGCGGGTTATGTATTTAACTTGGTTTGATTTTCCACTGTCAGCCCGCCTGTCTGTTCTACTGTCTGATTTTATCGGCAATAAAGGAAGAAGTCATTGGATGCAATTGCACACTACCCTTGGGTGCCTTGCATCAGAGAAGCAGGTTATTGAAATTCTGAAAAAGGTCAAAGGTGATGTACAAAGGCATGAAAAAATAGAAAACTGTTCGATGGAATTGCACCATATATGCAACACGAACAATGTGCATTAAACAGACAAATGATGAAAAGTCATAGCGGAAAAAAGTTGAAGGTCTGGAGAATCCCCCAAATTATATTATATCTTAAGAATTGAAACAATGTCACGACACGGAGCAAAGATTATCAAGTTTCATGCTTAAGAAAGCTCTTCCATTCTATTTACAAACTTGACAGCACAAAACTATATCAAGTTGTGACAAGAGGTCTAGTTTCACCTATTTGACTGACTCAATCTGACCCATGAGATCAGAAAAGAAAGTTTGGCGAAGGTCTACGGTAAGTGTTATTGTAAAAATTTTATTTGTTCCACGAAAAACTCTTCTCATCTTCCTGGATTATCTTTTCAGATCTCCTCCGTTCCTCTCTCTCCTCCTCTACCATTCACTGTCTATATATCTTTTATCCCAATATGTCACTATTGCACTGATCTCAATACTGAAACATCTACATTATTCTTTTCCAAGCTTTCTGCTTCTCTCCCATTATAAACTCTATCCACACACCATCACACGTCACATATTGTCCTTAAGCACTAAATTACAAACACAACCAATTTTTCGATTACGTAGCCTTTAGCTCACATACACATATAGCAGTCTTTTTCATTTCACTTTCTGATATACGAATCTCCGCTTGAACGGACATAGTTTCCTCGTTCAATACGCTCTTCATTTACTCTAACACTTTGACCCCTTCTCCCTTTACGGTCACCCACAAAGACCTAAAACAACTGACTTTCTCCAGATATTCGATTTTTTTTTTTTAAAGTTTGCTTTCATTTCACTGTGTTTCCTTAGAGCAGAATAGTCTGAGGTCATCTGGTTTGGGTAACTTTACACCCTTAACTGATGACGTAATATTTTACTGGTCATATGGTCAGCAAAACCAACGTAGTAATAATTGGTTTTCAAGGAATACAAGAGACGATTTGACTCGTTGCCAGTGTACCAGTTACTAGCTAGGCAGGAGGACCCATCAGTGGGAGTTAATGACATTAGAAATTAAAATTAACTCTCAAAATGTAAACGAGAAAAACCAAGCATCAAGAGCGGGTCAACGTACCGAGCTTCCTTTATTCGTATGACTTCCACTGTCGCGGCAGGACACCCTCCCAAGACCCTGATCTTAAGTGCCTAATTCCATTGACAATAGAGAGGATCACTTTAAACTCATGTAATCCTGATTGAGGTATGCTTACTATATTATATTCCTACTGCTTCGAAACGACCGGTGCTGTTAACGTTAGAGCTTCTCGAACTGGAAGGTAACGTTAGGTATTTATTTTTTTTTATTAGTACACAAAACTCCTCGCAAGTTAAGTGAGCTTGTCCTGAGGTAACAAGCGCAAACTAAAACAAGGCGTCACCACTGTAGAGAAGATAATATAGGGCTATACTCAGAACAACTCAGCATTTTTCCCCTTTCATCCGCATGGCCCTGTGTGTCCCTGTAGGACACCTCAAGCCTGCTGCTCTGAAATACCTAATTCGGTCCAACTCAGAGAGAGTCCGGCTTTAAAGCTCTAATGCATTTCCTAAGCTCCTAAATCCGTCCCATTGTCCCACGGCACCATTTGGTTGTTACCTCGTTCATAGCGATTCACGGCCACCATCCGTTTTGTACTTATGTTGCCTCTATCAAATTTTTCCGATATTAGAGTTCATTTGCCTAATTGGAACCAAACACCCATCTTCTCTAAATCACTAACAGATTTCAGTTCCCAATCAGATGCACGGGATCAAGTTTGGGATATTTAGATCTGGCTGATGACATTATTTCTAAGGAGGAGTCACGTTGAAAGTTATGTGTGGGCTGGCGTCAGTAACAGTGTGAGAGCACAGGAGCAGAATACCACAACGAAGAAGTTTGCTAACACTAGTACTAATGACGACGACGACGACGATGACGATGATGATGATAGTGATGATGACATTGATGATTATGACTTTCAAAGCAATAACTTGAGATCTATCTAACTTATTTGACAAACGTATTCAACTTAGGAAAGAACCGCTCAGACAATAATGTGGTAATGATACTGATGAAAATTGGTAAATGTAATTCTTAATGTATTGACAGGTTAGGTTATATGCTAGCTACCAGCGAATATTTACGAACGAATTCAACTTTTTTGTTTGGAAGTCGTTAGCCTTTTATAAATCATATCCGTAAACTGTAAGATAGTTTGAAGTATTGCTATGGCTTATATGATTTGGTCAAAACGTAAGTATTTTCCCCATAGGCCTATCTGAGTGCGTAATTTTCATATCTCGCCAGTATTTACAAAAGAATATTCTGTCTTTCTTTATCTTTATTACAGCCGTGAAGATTATCCTTATGGAAAGACAAATTAAGATTAACATTCGTTGTACCTGTACTGTACTTAGCCGCAACTGTACAAAAAAGTATCGTTACGACTTTGTGCTAAACAACATGACAAACGACGATGGTTGGGAAAAAACTGGCAGGCAGAGCTAGGAAACTGTTGGTACTCCTGCACTTATCTAACAATATTGGCGGTTATACGAAAAGATACAAGAGCATTTCCTGTGTGTGAGGTTATAAATGCGTCGATGTGAATTTATCAACCTTTCGGAAACAGCAGCCATCGTCGTGTTCGATTGCAATGTCTATCGGACCCCTGAGTAACGATACTTTTTTGTACACCTGTACATGTCCAAGATAATTATTTACCCATAATGCATATTCATATTTGGCTTCTAATACTTTTGTCTTAAACACACACACACACACACACACACACACTGCCACACACACACACACCTGCCGTGTTTTCTACGACCACGGGTGCATTTGAAATAACCCACTGCACAACAAAGTCTACTATATGGTATTTATAACAATATTAATCAGATGCTTTACCTAGAAGAAATAGTAACTGCAGCTTCACTCTTCTCCATATTAGTAATGGGAGTTACTACAAAGAGTCGTCAGACAATTGCTCAGTATACCAACTGATTACTTTCGATCATTTTCATACATACTATTTTCCCTTGCATCGCTGTACTTAACATCCATCATCTATTTACAAAAGAAGAAGGCAGTACGGTCCTTCCACAGACTCACGTACCTCTTTAATCATTTAAACATGAGCATCCTATACACTTTTTGCTCTAACTTGGCCCCAGTTTTTTCTCCGTTTGCTAACTTAAGTCACGTGTTTTAATGACAGGAAAAGACGATTTTTGATTTCTGCTTCCTGTCTGTAACACTCCTTCATGACCAGAGCTGGAGTTACTCAGGCTTTCTCTGGTTACGTATCAAGATTCAAGAGGGAGAGATGGGAATTTAAAGCCAAGTTAAGTAAAAATGGTATTACAGAGGTGCTTCACAGACATAGTTCACACACGTATACACCATTTTTCATTCACTCATCACATCACATTTCATCCACTCA
>NW_027644802.1:0-4995 GCF_032717465.1 Coenobita brevimanus | reverse complement strand
TCAAACACATTCATTCGCATCATAGCCCTAAAGGGGAGAAGGGACAGATCCTCACAGCACCACACCGAACAAGGGTCAACTGCGCGGTGCAATCAGTGACATCCGCAGCAAGGCCCGACAACAGGGCTGGTTTACCCCTGCCACTGCATAATAGGCCAATCTCCTTACCCGCACCTGATCTGACTAGCTGATCAGAATTACAAAAACAGCCGAACAATAGGAATACAGAAAACAGACATGAACTATCCTCAATGCACTTGGTTCAATACGTGGACAAATTTGACGTATTTCGTCGTTACCTTCGTTGCACTTTTCAATAAAGGTAAATGAATCTGAGAGTTCACACTTCCTTGTCATTTTGACACAATAACGATTTCTAGCTTTTACCCCTAAACCTCATATATATCATAGCTATTATTCATATTTACCTTTCGATTTTATTCTGGCTACGAAGGATCTTCAGGTGGTAAAGAATTAATGAAGGCTAATCTAAATTGTCCAGTAAAATAGGTTTCTCCTCAGCTCAATGGACGCTACCATTTTATTTACGTATGTTTTAGTTCAATAGTTAGTTTACACTCTCCAGAGGTGCCTCAGAGGGACGCCTCCATGTGATGGTACCGATGTAACCGGACGGCTGAATGGTTTGGTCATATGAAGGTCCTTCAGCCTCATCCTATCCCCCGAGAGAAGTGTGAACTGGTTTAAAAGGGAAAATGAACATGTAATCCTGCTGCTTCACATTTCAGAAAAGTCTGGAAGTCAAAACATTAACCACTACGACGACGACGACGACTTTTCTAGCAACCTTCCCGTATCTAAACGAACTTTTGACCTTGAGTGAGTCTATTGTGTCATTCGTGCTTCATTTAGTTGCGTTACTTCCGTCCCTGAGTTAAGCTTCTGTCTTACCTGAGTTTTCCTATAGAAGGCGGGCTATTATTGTCCTTAGTTGACGAATGGATTTAGACCGGTTTGTTGGTGTGCTCTGCTATGGAGATACCTGTCAAACGTGAGTTAATGTTTATTAAATAAGTGTCAGTAAATGATGCACCCGTACCAGTTAGGTTCTGTGTGTGTGTGTGTGTGTGTGTGTGTGTGTGTGTGTGTGTGTGTGTGTGTGTGTGTGTGTGTGTGTGTGTGTGTGTGTGTGTGTGTGTGTGTGTGTGTGTGTGTGTGTGTGTGTGTGTGTGTGTGTGTGTGTGTGTGTGTGTGTGTGTGTGTGTGTGTGTGTGTGTGTGTGTGTGTGTGTGTGTGTGTGTGTGTGTGTGTGTGTGTGTGTGTGTGTGTGTGTGTGTGTGTGTGTGTGTGTGTGTGTGTGTGTGTGTGTGTGTGTGTGTGTGTGTGTGTGTGTGTGTGTGTGTGTGTGTGTGTGTGTGTGTGTGTGTGTGTGTGTGTGTGTGTGTGTGTGTGTGTGTGTGTGTGTGTGTGTGTGTGTGTGTGTGTGTGTGTGTGTGTGTGTGTGTGTGTGTGTGTGTGTGTGTGTGTGTGTGTGTGTGTGTGTGTGTGTGTGTGTGTGTGTGTGTGTGTGTGTGTGTGTGTGTGTGTGTGTGTGTGTGTGTGTGTGTGTGTGTGTAAGTAAGTCTGTGTTTTTCTCTGTGTGTGTGTTTGTGTTTGTGTTTGAGTTTGAGTGTTTGATTTTTAGTTAGTATATGTGTTTTTGTGCTTGTGTTCATTTCATAACTAGTAAGTGCTTGATTTTGGACATATGTTTGACTCTCCTTCCCGAAAGTCTCAGCAGTCCCACGCACCCTAAGGCATCACAACTCACCATCTCAACGCTATTACCCATCTTCCATACAGAATATACGGCAGGTCTACCTAATTCATGAGTCAGTGTGATAGTATTATCAAGTGTGATTTTATGATCATTTCATATCTGCCGGTCTGCTCACTTGTCTTCTAACACGTCTTTCCCTCACAATCCGTAGTAATAATTTTTTTTTTTTCTAGCTTCACTCTCAGTTTCAGGTAGAGTAGAGACTGCATCCTAAACAGTACAGTTTGCAGGGAGAAAGAAATTCTCAATTAATCCGTCAATTGCTTAAATCTCTGCCTTACGAAAACAACCGAACAATACAAACAAAGAAAACAGTCATGAATGATACACAATGTCCTTGATGCGGTAAGTGAAAAAGGTTCACGTAACTCTTTAGCCGATACATACGTTGTACTTTTCAGCAAAGCCTGCTACGTGAATAAGACAGTTCACACTTCCTTTATACTTTGACAAATGAAATATTTCTACCTTTCCCCCGTACACCTCAATGTCTTGGCTATATTTCATATTTACTCAGCTACCATCTGATTTTTTTCAGGGTATTAAAGATCTACAAGTGGCAAAGAATTAACGAAAGCTAATCTAATTTCTAGAGTAAACAAAGTGTTCCAACTTCAGATCTAAAGGAGCCGATTTCCTTTCTATCGTTTTCAAGTTTTGTTTTTAATAATATGTATATGTTTTCCATAACAGTTGATTAACAAAACCCGAGTTCCATACACTTGAAAGGACGTAAGGCTTACTTTTAAATAGTGCAGGGAACTTGTGTGGCTGGAAGGAGGGGGAAGAGGGAGGGAAAGGGCAGAGGAGGAGGAAATGGAGAGGAGGAGAGGAAGCGCGAAGGAGGGCGATGAGAAAGGAGAGGGGACAGGCCGGAGGAGGGAGATGAGCGAGGGAAGAAAGACAGGGGAGGAGGAGGAGGAGGAGGAGGGAGAGGAGGAGGAGAGGAGAGGAGAGGGACACGAGGATAGGAAACAAGAGAGAAGGGCATAAGAGGGAGGAGTGGAAAGGAGGAGGAGGAAAGGAAGGAGAGAGGAAGAGAGAAGAAAGAGGAAGGAGAAGAAGAGCGAAGGAGAGAGGAAGAAAGAGGAGATGAGGAAGGAAGGAAATCATGTTGGTGGTAGAGGTCGAGTAATAAATGTCCGTCTACTTGGGTATTTATAGATTATATTATTACTTCAAATGATACTAATAATGGATGTAATTGCTGGGATTTTTGTTGGAGTAATGTGTGTGTGTAATAATATGTGTATGTATATATATATGTGTAATAATAATAATAATATGTATGTATGTGTGTGTGTGTGTGTGTGTGTGTGTGTGTGTGTATGTGTGTGTGTGTGTGCTGTGTGTGTGTGTATACACTTTAAGCTACAGCAGATAGGATCCACAGTTCTGACATATTACAAAGAAGAGAAGACATAACAGGAATCTTGGGGTGGCAAGCAGAGGTTGTAGGGAGAGGAAGAGACGGTCCAAGAATAACAGGACTTAACAATGAGACGTTTAAAGGAGGAGGCAACCAAAAGGACCAGTGTCTTAAGCGAAAGTGTCAATAAGGAAAAACAGTGTCTAGATGAGAGGAGAGAGATGTGTCAAGAACAAAGAGTGTCAAGATAAAGAAGCTTTAATGCAACAGGAAGCGTGTCACGTATTAAACAAAAAAGGCGAATGTGCATGGGGAATTGCAGGAGAGTTAAGAACATAAGAATAAATCAGAAGAAGAGGCAGTCAAGAGTATATGTATCAGTAAGGCAAGCACAGAAGGAGAAGTATCAGGAAGAAGATTACTTTCAAAACTATGAAAAGGATAATGCAATGAAGAAAGAAACTAGGATCAGTGTCATTAAGCTAACAGAAGAGATGTGCAACACAAGAACGATAAATCATGGGGGAAGCTACCTTCGTGTTGATATGTAGCATGAGGAAGATTACGGATTAAAGAAGAACCCTTGCTAAACATGAAAAACAATAAAGAGGAAAGGAAAGCGATGAGGAAGAACCAGTTAACAATGAGATCGGAAAAACAAAATAAAATAGTTGGATTCCACTCCAGTGTAATGCAGCAACTTGCAACGAGAGAAAGGGATACTCATGTAGCCTGACTAAAACATTAAGACGAGAGACGCCATACAATATATGGAAGACAACAGAGAGGAAGTTAAAAGTCAGAGAGGAAAGGGATGGAAAAAAGGCAGCTGAGAGGAAGGTGCCCAGGTTTTAATTGACTAGCAAGTGGCTTATTAACAAGAAGGAAAGGAATGTCTTTATCTAGTGTGAATAAACAAACATGGGGACGATGTCACGAATATAAAGATACCTATTAGTGTAAAATGAAACCCATAAGGGGAAGTGAGGGGACACTGAAGGAGAAGATCCAGTAACATTAACTCTTTGATGGTAGATTCCCACAACATTTATTTCCAAGATAGTGTTAGATAGTATTCATAAGATTACAATAGAAGCCTAAGTGTTTTATGAGGCCATTAATGCTGTCAAGAAGGAGGCAACCAAATACTGCCGAAATGAATGAGAAGCAGAAGGAAGAGGACATTACGAGGAGGGAAGAGGCGGCCAAGAGGAACAAAGAAGAGACTCCCCAGAGACACACAGGGGCCAGGGTATGGTGTCGCCACCAGCCAGGTACTAATGCCCTTCTCTGCTTTATACCCTATGTTACACCTGCCTCACTAACAGCCTGTCCCTCACCCCTCAATCTCCCCTCGCCTCCCCCTCCACCTCCTACTTACTCTTTCTTTACCACTGCACTACATTTCATTCCTGTCAACGCCCATCCCCTCCCCCTCTTCCCACTCTCAACTTCCCTCCCAACGTCCTCCCCTTCCCCTCATGTCCCCTCACTCCTCCACTTGTCCCTAAGTACCCCCCCCCCAACTCTTCTTCCGAACTGATGAGACGTGTCAGTGTATTTTGGTTCACGACCAGTTTGCCATCTCACTAAGGGTTATGAGTAGTCCTTTGAGTCCAAGGACGCCATTCGGCTTAGCCAATCCTCGCTTTACGACTCGACGATTTTGTTCCCGGCTTTATCTCTTCAGTCCCATGATGTATTTCCATATCATCCCCTCTACCACTAAGCACCAACAAACGCACTTACAAAAACAAGTAGCCATCACAACCATCCAAAATCTTCGACCAATCACCAGACAGTCCTTCAAAACAGCAACCTCGACAAATGACCTCCAGGAGCAGTT
>NW_027644801.1:0-48809 GCF_032717465.1 Coenobita brevimanus | reverse complement strand
TGAGCAGTAACGTGGGTGACACTCTCAAGAGTTCATGTGCTAATTTCCTGTCTGATGGTTTTGTCAGTCCTCTGGACAGTAATGACAGGAAATCAGTTAAAATATATCGTGATACAGGTGCTTGCCAATCCCTTATGCTGACCAGTGTTCTAGGCTCTAATGTTAATTCCTCTGATGAAACTGTAATCTTACAAGGTGTAGGGAATAATTACTTCTCTGTCCCTCTGTGCAGAGTGAATTTAGAGTCTGGTTTTGTTAATGGTTCCGTTATGGTTGGGTTGGTTGAGACACTCCCAATGTCAGGTGTAACTTTCTTACTTGGAAATGATATTGGTGGAAGTCAAGTGTGTCCAGCTCCTCAGTTGTCTAGTGAGCCAGTGGCTGTGTCCCAGGATTGTGATGTCCCTGATGTGTTCCCTGCATGTGCTGTCACTAGGACTAAGTCTAAAGTTACTGGTGATTTAGAGGATAATGATGATGATGATGTTATCCTAGCTGACACTTTTCTTGCTAATTTGGACCACTCACCAGATGAGGCAGTACCCCGTAGTGTTGATAATTTGTCTCGTCAAGAGTTGGTTGAGTTGCAGGTTCCTGACCCTGAGTTGAAAGGTCTAGCTAACTCTGCTTACAGTGAAGAAGAGTCAGCCGGTGCTTCTACTTGTTATTATGTAAAGTCAGGAGTACTTATGAGGAAGTGGAGACCCCCAACAGCATCAGCCGACTGTGAATGGGAGGTTGTACATCAAGTTGTCATCCCTCGTGTTTGTAGGCAGGATATCATTAGAGTGGCTCATGATTCCAGTTTGGCAGGACACCTTGGAGTGAGGAAGACTGTGGCACGCATTTTGAAACACTTCTACTGGCCAGGTATCTTCAGGGATGTTTCCTGGTATTGTAAGTCTTGTCACACCTGTCAAGTTGTGGGGAAGTGTAATCAGACTGAAAAGGTTGCACCTCTAGTTCCCATTCCTCCTTTTGAGGCTCCTTTCACCCGTGTGTTGGTGGATATTGTGGGCCCTCTTCCTAAGACTTCTTCAGGATTTTCTTATGTGTTGACCATGATTGATATGGCTACTCGTTATCCTGAAGCCATTCCACTTAGAAACATCTCAGCAAAGAACGTGGTTAAGGAAATGCTAGGGTTCTTCACAAAGTTTGGTCTGCCTAAGGAGGTACAGTCAGACCGGGGAAGTAATTTCATGTCAAACGTTTTCAAGCAGTCTCTGAAAGAGTTGGGCATCACCCAGATCACGTCTTCAGCTTACCATCCCCAGACCCAAGGAGCGTTGGAGAGATATCATCAAACACTCAAATCGATGCTCAAGAAATACTGTTTGGAACATCAGAAAGACTGGGATAAAGGTCTTCCATTCGTTGTGTTTGCCGCAAGAGAATCTCCAAATGAATCACTGGGCTTCTCACCTTTTGAACTACTGTTTGGCCATGAAGTAAGAGGACCCCTTAAGTTACTCAAGGAATGCTGGCTGTCGGAGGAAGATGACGTCAACCTGCTGGAGTATGTGATGAAGTTCAAAGAACGGCTGTCCACTGCTTTACAGCTGGCGAGAGAGAATTTAGGAGCTGCTCAGGAGAAGATGAAGACTTGGTATGATAAGAAGTCCAGGTTACGCCACTTTCAGCCAGGAGATCAGGTTTTGATTCTGCTACCAGTTCATGGGCAACCTCTTCAAGCCAAGTTTAGTGGTCCTTATTTCGTGGAGAAGAAACTCAGTGATGTCAGCTATGTCATCGCCACACCAGATCGTAGAAAGAACAAGCAACTATGTCACATCAACATGCTAAAGTTATATCACAGGCAGGACAAAAGTAATCCAGTCTGCAATGTAGCTGTTCCACCCGAGTCTGCAAGTGAAGTTCTCCCATGCAGTATGAGCCTGAGTGATAGTTTGGGGAAAAATCCTGATATCATGAATGATCTCCAGACTAAGCTTTCTCATCTACCTCCCAAGGAAAGGCAGGAGTTTTCGGCATTACTGCAGGAGTACCCGCAAGTGTTCCGTGCTACTCCAGGAAGAACCACTGTGTTGATGCATGATGTCGATGTTGGAGACGCAAAGCCAATTAAATTGCCTCCTTACCGTGTGAACCCAGTGAAAGTTCCTCTCATCCAGAAGGAGCTTGGCTACCTGTTGGACCACAAGATGATTCAGCCCTGTCAGAGCGAGTGGAGTTCTCCTGTCACTCTGGTCCCTAAGCCAGGTGGGTCACAGCGGCTTTGCATTGACTACAGACGTGTTAATCAGATAACCAAAACAGACACTTACCCTCTCCCTCGTGTGGAAGATTGCATAGACAAGATCGGAAAGGCTAGGTACATAAGTAAGTTTGATTTGTTAAAGGGATACTGGCAAGTACCTATGACTGAACGTGCTAGGGAGATCTCATGTTCTGTAACATTAGGAAAGACCTTTGCATGGTCTGTAATGCCATATACAGATTGTTTTAGAGTAATAAGAAATTTCCTTTGTAAATTTCTTTTTCTTTGTGGGGAGGTGTTACATAGCCTATGATTTCATATTCCTTTGTGTAATTTTAACGCACAGTTGCTGCATGTTTGATCAGGAGCGTGTTCTGCCTCAGTCCCCCTTCTACCGTTATAGTAGAGTAAGTCGTTCTCTCTGTTATTCAGAGCGGGATTGTCAACTCTTTGTCCCCATGGCTTCATTTGCGCGTCCTTCCTACAAGTTGTATCAAGCTCTCCTGGCCCCTATATAATGAGCTCAGTCTCTGCATCATGGCCACTTAGATCTGCTCCTCATTTTGTTCACATCTCTGTCCTCCCCTGTACAGTTATTATTATTGTGAATTTCTCAGGAAGTCTCCAACCATCTAGCAGCTGTGTGTAATTTGAGTATAACTGTTATTGCATTTTTTCTTGTGCTGTGTAGCATGAGGTTGATTCTTAGGCCTAGTGAGGTTTTTGATTGATGTTGGGTTTTGTGTCAGTCATTTTTGATAGTAGTTTGTATCTGTAATAATTTATCTGGCATTCACTGAGTATTATCTGGTATCTCATTTTATCAGGGCTGACTTAGATAAATATACTCTTGCTAATTTCGTGTTAATAGAGGCTATTGCAGTTAACCATATATTTAACCTGTTTATTTGCCATTACATTATCCTTATGAGTCCTGAATGTTTTGTTGTTAGTTTGAGCATTAAACTTTAACTTGTAATTTTACCTAACTCTTTTGTTTTGAACCTGGAACTTTACGGGACAGTAGTGACTCTTCGTATTCTCACTTAAAGTGTACGTTATCTTTCTCTGTTCCATAACATAAATTTGGCGACCTCACCAGGATATTCAGGATATTATCATAAGGATATTGCTTGATATTTTGTGACTGTTACTTATTAATTATGTCTACTATTACTACACTTGATGAAGCCAAAGATTTATTGTCAAATGTGCAAACAGTGTGTGATATAGAAAACAGAACAAAGAATGAACTTAAGATTGTTGCTCAACAATTGGGATTTGTTGTTCGCTCTCATCAGTCTAAAGATCAAATTGTTGCCATGATTAATGAAAGCTTGTTTAATGTAACTCCTCCAAATGAGCAAACACAGATTGAATTAGCTAAGTTACAGCTAGCCCTGCAGGAGGCTAAGGCTAAGGAGGCGGAGGCCCGTTCTAAGGAGGCTGAGGCACAAGTTGAAATTGCTAGGATTCAGGCAGACCATGAGTATCGCATGAAACAAGGTGGAACTGGATCATCTAGCTCTGATGATTTTGATGTGGCTAAAAATGTTAAACTTGTCCCTCCTTTTAATGAATCTGATTTAACAAAGTATTTTCAGTTGTTTGAGAGGGTAGCTACAGGTTTTAATTGGCCCAAACAGTATTGGCCAGTACTCCTTCAAACTGTTCTCACCGGTAAAGCTCAAGTAACTTATGCATCTTTGCCTCAGGATCAATCTGATAATTATGATGTAGTTAAGAGCTTGATTCTTAAGGCCTATGAGCTTGTTCCTGAAGCCTATAGAGTAAAATTTAGGACAACTTACAAGCAAGATAAGCAATCCCATGTTGAGTATGCAAAAATCAAAGAAGATCTGTTAGAGCAGTGGTTAAATTCTAAGAACGTGGATTCTGATTTTGGTAAATTTAAGCAGATGATTTTGCTGGAGGATTTCAAAAGGTGTATTTATAAAGATGTAAGCCTATATCTTGATGAGAAAAGAATAGATAATTTGTCTGATGCTGCAGTTTTAGCTGATGAGTATGTTCTCACTCACAAGAGATATTCTAGAGTAAAAGGGAAAGCTGAGAGTAAGTACGTTGCCTCTACTCAGGGTACAGGTAACAGGAAAGAGAATAAAGATGATGTTTCTCAGGAAGTAAATACCAGCTTCACCTCTAGATTTCAGAAAAGTAAATGTACTTATTGTAGTAAGCTTGGTCATACTACGGAGAAATGTTTCAGGAGACAGCGTGATGTGAACAAAAAGGAGTCTTTAAATATTCAGTCAATTGGTCTAGTGTCCACTCTTGAGAGTTCCCAGAATTCTTTAACTGAGTTAACTGAACCTGCTTTGAGGGGTAACTTAAATTCTCATGATGGAGCTCCTCTTTTGAGCAGTAACGTGGGTGACACTCTCAAGAGTTCATGTGCTAATTTCCTGTCTGATGGTTTTGTCAGTCCTCTGGACAGTAATGACAGGAAATCAGTTAAAATATATCGTGATACAGGTGCTTGCCAATCCCTTATGCTGACCAGTGTTCTAGGCTCTAATGTTAATTCCTCTGATGAAACTGTAATCTTACAAGGTGTAGGGAATAATTACTTCTCTGTCCCTCTGTGCAGAGTGAATTTAGAGTCTGGTTTTGTTAATGGTTCCGTTATGGTTGGGCTGGTTGAGACACTCCCAATGTCAGGTGTAACTTTCTTACTTGGAAATGATATTGGTGGAAGTCAAGTGTGTCCAGCTCCTCAGTTGTCTAGTGAGCCAGTGGCTGTGTCCCAGGATTGTGATGTCCCTGATGTGTTCCCTGCATGTGCTGTCACTAGGACTAAGTCTAAAGTTACTGGTGATTTAGAGGATAATGATGATGATGATGTTATCCTAGCTGACACTTTTCTTGCTAATTTGGACCACTCACCAGATGAGGCAGTACCCCGTAGTGTTGATAATTTGTCTCGTCAAGAGTTGGTTGAGTTGCAGGTTGCTCACCCTGAGTTGAAAGGTCTAGCTAACTCTGCTTACAGTGAAGAAGAGTCAGCCGGTGCTTCTACTTGTTATTATGTAAAGTCAGGAGTACTTATGAGGAAGTGGAGACCCCCAACAGCATCAGCCGACTGTGAATGGGAGGTTGTACATCAAGTTGTCATCCCTCGTGTTTGTAGGCAGGATATCATTAGAGTGGCTCATGATTCCAGTTTGGCAGGACACCTTGGAGTGAGGAAGACTGTGGCACGCATTTTGAAACACTTCTACTGGCCAGGTATCTTCAGGGATGTTTCCTGGTATTGTAAGTCTTGTCACACCTGTCAAGTTGTGGGGAAGTGTAATCAGACTGAAAAGGTTGCACCTCTAGTTCCCATTCCTCCTTTTGAGGCGCCTTTCACCCGTGTGTTGGTGGATATTGTGGACCCTCTTCCTAAGACTTCTTCAGGATTTTCTTATGTGTTGACCATGATTGATATGGCTACTCGTTATCCTGAAGCCATTCCACTTAGAAACATCTCAGCAAAGAATGTGGTTAAGGAAATGCTAGGGTTCTTCACAAAGTTTGGTCTGCCTAAGGAGGTACAGTGAGACCGGGGAAGTAATTTCATGTCAAACGTTTTCAAGCAGTCTCTGAAAGAGTTGGGCATCACCCAGATCACGTCTTCAGCTTACCATCCCCAGACCCAAGGAGCGTTGGAGAGATATCATCAAACACTCAAATCGATACTCAAGAAATACTGTTTGGAATATCAGAAAGACTGGGATAAAGGTCTTCCATTCGTTGTGTTTGCCGCAAGAGAATCTCCAAATGAATCACTGGGCTTCTCACCTTTTGAACTACTGTTTGGCCATGAAGTAAGAGGACCCCTTAAGTTACTCAAGGAATGCTGGCTGTCGGAGGAAGATGACGTCAACCTGCTGGAGTATGTGATGAAGTTCAAAGAACGGCTGTCCACTGCTTTACAGCTGGCGAGAGAGAATTTAGGAGCTGCTCAGGAGAAGATGAAGACTTGGTATGATAAGAAGTCCAGGTTACGCCACTCTCAGCCAGGAGATCAGGTTTTGATTCTGCTACCAGTTCATGGGCAACCTCTTCAAGCCAAGTTTAGTGGTCCTTATTTCGTGGAGAAGAAACTCAGTGATGTCAGCTATGTCATCGCCACACCAGATCGTAGAAAGAACAAGCAACTATGTCACATCAATATGCTAAAGTTGTATCACAGGCGGGACAAAAGTAATCCAGTCTGCACTGTAGCTGTTCCACCCGAGTCTGCAAGTGAAGTTCTCCCATGCAGTATGAGCCTGAGTGATAGTTTGGGGAAGAATCCTGATATCATGAATGATCTCCAGACTAAGCTTTCTCATCTACCTCCCAAGGAAAGGCAGGAGTTTTCGGCATTACTGCAGGAGTACCCGCAAGTGTTCCGTGCTACTCCAGGAAGAACCACTGTGTTGATGCATAATGTTGATGTTGGAGACGCAAAGCCAATTAAATTGCCTCTTTACCGTGTGAACCCAGTGAAAGTTCCTCTCATCCAGAAGGAGCTTGGCTACCTGTTGGACCACAAGATGATTCAGCCCTGTCAGAGCGAGTGGAGTTCTCCTGTCACTCTGGTCCCTAAGCCAGGTGGGTCACAGCGGCTTTACATTGACTACAGACGTGTTAATCAGATAACCAAAACAGACACTTACCCTCTCCCTCGTGTGGAAGATTGCATAGACAAGATCGGAAAGGCTAGGTACATAAGTAAGTTTGATTTGTTAAAGGGATACTGGCAAGTACCTATGACTGAACGTGCTAGGGAGATCTCATGTTCTGTAACATTAGGAAAGACCTTTGCATGGTCTGTAATGCCATATACAGATTGTTTTAGAGTAATAAGAAATTTCCTTTGTAAATTTCTTTTTTCTTTGTGGGGAGGTGTTACATAGCCTATGATTTCATCATCCTTTGTGTAATTTTAACGCACAGTTGCTGCATGTTTGATCAGGAGCGTGTTCTGCCTCAGTCCCCCCCTTCTACCGTTATAGTAGAGTAAGTCGTTCTCTCTGTTATTCACAGCGGGATTGTCAACTCTTTGTCCCCATGGCTTCATTTGCGCGTCCTTCCTACAAGTTGTATCAAGCTCTCCTGGCCCCTATATAATGAGCTCAGTCTCTGCATCATGGCCACTTAGATCTGCTCCTCATTTTGATCACATCTCTGTCCTCCCCTGTACAGTTATTATTATTGTGAATTTCTCAGGAAGTCTCCAACCAACTAGCAGCTGTGTGATTTGAGTATACGTGTTATTGCATTTTTTCTTGTGCTGTGTAGCATGAGGTTGATTCTTAGGCCTAGTGAGGTTTTTGATTGATGTTGGGTTTTGTGTCAGTCATTTTTGATAGTAGTTTGTATCTGTAATAATTTATCTGGCATTCACTGAGTATTATCTTTTATCTCATTTTATCAGGGCTGACTTAGATAAATTTACTCTTGCTAATTTCTTGTTAATAGAGGCTATTGCAGTTAACCATATATTTAACCTGTTTATTTGCCATTACATTATCCTTATGAGTCCTGAATGTTTTGTTGTTAGTTTGAGCATTAAACTTTAACTTGTAATTTTACCTAACTCTTTTGTTTTGAACCTGGAACCTTACGGGACAGTAGTGACTCTTCGTATTCTCACTTAAAGTGTACGTTATCTTTCTCTGTTCCATAACATAAATTTGGCGACCTCACCAGGATATTCAGGATATTATCATAAGGATATTGCTTAATATTTTGTGACTGTTACTTATTAATTATGTCTACTATTACTAGACATGATGAAGCCAAAGATTTATTGTCAAATGTGCAAACAGTGTGTGATATAGAAAACAGAACAAAGAATGAACTTAAGATTGTTGCTCAACAATTGGGATTTGTTGTTCGCTCTCATCAGTCTAAAGATCAAATTGTTGCCATGATTAATGAAAGCTTGTTTAATGTAACTCCTCCAAATGAGCAAACACAGATTGAATTAGCTAAGTTACAGCTAGCCCTGCAGGAGGCTAAGGCTAAGGAGGCGGAGGCCCGTTCTAAGGAGGCTGAGGCACAAGTTGAAATTGCTAGGATTCAGGCAGACCATGAGTATCGCATGAAACAAGGTGGAACTGGATCATCTAGCTCTGATGATTTTGATGTGGCTAAAAATGTTAAACTTGTCCCTCCTTTTAATGAATCTGATTTAACAAAGTATTTTCAGTTGTTTGAGAGGGTAGCTACAGGTTTTAATTGGCCCAAACAGAATTGACCAGTACTCCTTCAAACTGTTCTCACCGGTAAAGCTCAAGTAACTTATGCATCTTTGCCTCAGGATCAATCTGATAATTATGATGTAGTTAAGAGCTTGATTCTTAAGGCCTATGAGCTTGTTCCTGAAGCCTATAGAGTAAAATTTAGGACAACTTACAAGCAAGATAAGCAATCCCATGTTGAGTATGCAAAAATCAAAGAAGATCTGTTAGAGCAGTGGTTAAATTCTAAGAACGTGGATTCTGATTTTGGTAAATTTAAGCAGATGATTTTGCTGGAGGATTTCAAAAGGTGTATTTATAAAGATGTAAGCCTATATCTTGATGAGAAAAGAATAGATAATTTGTCTGATGCTGCAGTTTTAGCTGATGAGTATGTTCTCACTCACAAGAGATATTCTAGAGTAAAAGGGAAAGCTGAGAGTAAGTACGTTGCCTCTACTCAGGGTACAGGTAACAGGAAAGAGAATAAAGATGATGTTTCTCAGGAAGTAAATACCAGCTTCACCTCTAGATTTCAGAAAAGTAAATGTACTTATTGTAGTAAGCTTGGTCATACTACGGAGAAATGTTTCAGGAGACAGCATGATGTGAACAAAAAGGAGTCTTTTAATATTCAGTCAATTGGTCTAGTGTCCACTCTTGAGAGTTCCCAGAATTCTTTAACTGAGTTAACTGAACCTGCTTTGAGGGGTAACTTAAATTCTCATGATGGAGCTCCTCTTTTGAGCAGTAACGTGGGTGACACTCTCAAGAGTTCATGTGCTAATTTCCTGTCTGATGGTTTTGTCAGTCCTCTGGACAGTAATGACAGGAAATCAGTTAAAATATATCGTGATACAGGTGCTTGCCAATCCCTTATGCTGACCAGTGTTCTAGGCTCTAATGTTAATTCCTTTGATGAAACTGTAATCTTACAAGGTGTAGGGAATAATTACTTCTCTGTCCCTCTGTGCAGAGTGAATTTAGAGTCTGGTTTTGTTAATGGTTCCGTTATGGTTGGGCTGGTTGAGACACTCCCAATGTCAGGTGTAACTTTCTTACTTGGAAATGATATTGGTGGAAGTCAAGTGTGTCCAGCTCCTCAGTTGTCTAGTGAGCCAGTGGCTGTGTCCCAGGATTGTGATGTCCCTGATGTGTTCCCTGCATGTGCTGTCACTAGGACTAAGTCTAAAGTTACTGGTGATTTAGAGGATAATGATGATGATGATGTTATCCTAGCTGACACTTTTCTTGCTAATTTGGACCACTCACCAGATGAGGCAGTACCCCGTAGTGTTGATAATTTGTCTCGTCAAGAGTTGGTTGAGTTGCAGGTTGCTCACCCTGAGTTGAAAGGTCTAGCTAACTCTGCTTACAGTGAAGAAGAGTCAGCCGGTGCTTCTACTTGTTATTATGTAAAGTCAGGAGTACTTATGAGGAAGTGGAGACCCCCAACAGCATCAGCCGACTGTGAATGGGAGGTTGTACATCAAGTTGTCATCCCTCGTGTTTGTAGGCAGGATATCATTAGAGTGGCTCATGATTCCAGTTTGGCAGGACACCTTGGAGTGAGGAAGACTGTGGCACGCATTTTGAAACACTTCTACTGGCCAGGTATCTTCAGGGATGTTTCCTGGTATTGTAAGTCTTGTCACACCTGTCAAGTTGTGGGGAAGTGTAATCAGACTGAAAAGGTTGCACCTCTAGTTCCCATTCCTCCTTTTGAGGCGCCTTTCACCCGTGTGTTGGTGGATATTGTGGACCCTCTTCCTAAGACTTCTTCAGGATTTTCTTATGTGTTGACCATGATTGATATGGCTACTCGTTATCCTGAAGCCATTCCACTTAGAAACATCTCAGCAAAGAATGTGGTTAAGGAAATGCTAGGGTTCTTCACAAAGTTTGGTCTGCCTAAGGAGGTACAGTGAGACCGGGGAAGTAATTTCATGTCAAACGTTTTCAAGCAGTCTCTGAAAGAGTTGGGCATCACCCAGATCACGTCTTCAGCTTACCATCCCCAGACCCAAGGAGCGTTGGAGAGATATCATCAAACACTCAAATCGATACTCAAGAAATACTGTTTGGAATATCAGAAAGACTGGGATAAAGGTCTTCCATTCGTTGTGTTTGCCGCAAGAGAATCTCCAAATGAATCACTGGGCTTCTCACCTTTTGAACTACTGTTTGGCCATGAAGTAAGAGGACCCCTTAAGTTACTCAAGGAATGCTGGCTGTCGGAGGAAGATGACGTCAACCTGCTGGAGTATGTGATGAAGTTCAAAGAACGGCTGTCCACTGCTTTTCAGCTGGCGAGAGAGAATTTAGGAGCTGCTCAGGAGAAGATGAAGACTTGGTATGATAAGAAGTCCAGGTTACGCCACTTTCAGCCAGGAGATCAGGTTTTGATTCTGCTACCAGTTCATGGGCAACCTCTTCAAGCCAAGTTTAGTGGTCCTTATTTCGTGGAGAAGAAACTCAGTGATGTCAGCTATGTCATCGCCACACCAGATCGTAGAAAGAACAAGCAACTATGTCACATCAATATGCTAAAATTGTATCACAGGCGGGACGAAAGTAATCCAGTCTGCACTGTAGCTGTTCCACCCGAGTTTGCAAGTGAAGCTCTCTCATGCAGTATGAGCCTGAGTGATAGTTTGGGGAAGAATCCTGATATCATGAATGATCTCCAGACTAAGCTTTCTCATCTACCTCCCAAGGAAAGGCAGGAGTTTTCGGCATTACTGCAGGAGTACCCGCAAGTGTTCCGTGCTACTCCAGGAAGAACCACTGTGTTGATGCATGATGTCAATGTTGGAGACGCAAAGCCAATTAAATTGCCTCCTTACCGTGTGAACCCAGTGAAAGTTCCTCTCATCCAGAAGGAGCTTGGCTACCTGTTGGACCACAAGATGATTGAGCCCTGTCAGAGCAAGTGGAGTTCTCCTGTAACTCTGGTCCCTAAGCCAGGTAGGTCACAGCGGCTTTGCATTGACTACAGACGTGTTAATCAGATAACCAAAACAGACACTTACCCTCTCCCTCGTGTGGAAGATTGCATAGACAAGATCGGAAAGGCTAGGTACATAAGTAAGTTTGATTTGTTAAAGGGATACTGGCAAGTACCTATGACTGAACGTGCTAGGGAGATCTCATGTTTTGTAACATTAGGAAAGACCTTTGCATGGTCTGTAATGCCATATACAGATTGTTTTAGAGTAATAAGAAATTTCCTTTGTAAATTTCTTTTTTCTTTGTGGGGAGGTGTTACATAGCCTATGATTTCATCATCCTTTGTGTAATTTTAACGCACAGTTGCTGCATGTTTGATCAGGAGCGTGTTCTGCCTCAGTCCCCCCCTTCTACCGTTATAGTAGAGTAAGTCGTTCTCTCTGTTATTCACAGCGGGATTGTCAACTCTTTGTCCCCATGGCTTCATTTGCGCGTCCTTCCTACAAGTTGTATCAAGCTCTCCTGGCCCCTATATAATGAGCTCAGTCTCTGCATCATGGCCACTTAGATCTGCTCCTCATTTTGTTCACATCTCTGTCCTCCCCTGTACAGTTATTATTATTGTGAATTTCTCAGGAAGTCTCCAACCATCTATCAGCTGTGTGATTTGAGTATACGTGTTATTGCATTTTTTCTTGTGCTGTGTAGCATGAGGTTGATTCTTAGGCCTAGTGAGGTTTTTGATTGATGTTGGGTTTTGTGTCAGTCATTTTTGATAGTAGTTTGTATCTGTAATAATTTATCTGGCATTCACTGAGTATTATCTGGTATCTCATTTTATCAGGGCTGACTTAGATAAATTTACTCTTGCTAATTTCGTGTTAATAGAGGCTATTGCAGTTAACCATATATTTAACCTGTTTATTTGCCATTACATTATCCTTATGAGTCCTAAATGTTTTGTTGTTAGTTTGAGCATTAAACTTTAACTTGTAATTTTACCTAACTCTTTTGTTTTGAACCTGGAACTTTACGGGACAGTAGTGACTCTTCGTATTCTCACTTAAAGTGTACGTTATCTTTCTCTGTTCCGTAACAATATATATATATATATATATATATATATATATATATATATATATATATATATATATATATATATATATATATATATATGTCGTATAGATAGATAGGTAGATAATGCTTGTAGAAACTACCAGTATCGACATCTCAACATGTTTTATTGTCCACTGGCAAATCAATTTTTTCTTGTTTTCCAGGTAATGTGTATCATTTGCACTGGAAAGTGTGGTTCTTTGTGTGTTAGTTGACGCCTGCCCGCAGAAATGCCGACTCCTCACCGTCTTCTCTCTCTTTCCCCCCTCCACCACATACTCACACCTACCAATCACTACGGTTGGCCAGTGCAGTCGGCACCAGGTGAGAAAACTTGTAGCTGCTTGTATTATGATTCCCGGACAGATGGTAAATTATTGCAACAGAAAGTAAGTAATTTCTTGGTAGTTTGATGAGTTTTTAGCTTCGTGTAGTGGTAATTACTATGTAGTTATGTCATGCCACACGATCAGAGAGATTAGAAGCAAAATCGAAGGTGGGGGGAGGCAACAACGAATAAGCTAGGACTGAGAGGACAACCTTTGTATATTGAAAAGTAAGAATGATGAATAGACTATATCGTATTTTTCCATCATTTAACTGCTCCATCCCAGTGACCTCTTTCTGATTTTGTTCCAGCTACCACCATACATTTTTGCTCTGCTGGGGAGAGTCTTTTCAATGTGGATGAGCCAGGTATAGCATTTATTAGCTACTATAACCCGTTCACTACATAATGTGTCCCGTAAGCGGAATAAAACTGTCAGTGCGTGGCTCAGGAGGTAGGGAGGAAAGGATACGCGTAAAAGAGGAGGTAGGATGGGTAGTAAGGGGTAGTAGCATTCATTGTAGGATCGACGTTGATGTACAGTAGCAGGGATAGGTTGAAGGTAGGTGGTGAGGTGAGTGCGTGGCTCAGGAGGTAGGGAGGAAAGGATACGTGTATGAGAGGAGGTCGGATGGTTAATGAGGGATAGCAAGCAATGTAGGATTGACACTGATGTACAGTAGCAGGGATAGGTAGGAGGTGGGTGGTGATGTGCCGTAGCAGGAAGGGATAGGAGGTGGGTGATAAAATGCAATAGTAGGGAGGGATAGAAGAAGGGGTGGTGAGGTACAGTAGCAGGAAGAGATAGGATGTGGGTAGTTAGTTGCAGTGACAGATTTGGCCTAAGGTCCTTGAACACCCAGTCAGTGCAACACCACAATGACGCTGACCTCACTGACTGACACTGAAACGGACACTGACTTTGGTGACTGAGAGGAGAGAGGGAGTAGTGGGGGAAGAGACAAGGAGAGTTTAGGGGAAAAGGTAAAGAGGTGGGTGGTTCTTATGGACTTGGGGATAAGAGATGAAACAGCTGTTGACAGAGACAGAACAGGGATAAATTGGAAGACAGAGAGAGAGAGAGAGAGAGAGAGAGTTGACCTTGAGAGGCACTGGACTATATAGTAACACGAACGATGAGGTTGGGATAAGGATGAGTAGGGAGGTGAAGATGAGATGTGTATGGCCGTGAAATAATAAGATGACTTTTTTCTAACTAGTTCATTTCGGCCTCCTCCAGATGATTATATTCGGTTGAGATGTTTTTTTTTTAAACTTGTGTTAGGTATATCCTTTACTGATTAATTTTTTTTTTTAGTTGAATGTAAATCTTTGGGTAGTAAAAATGTGTTGAAAAGATACCACTGCATTACAGAGGGTAGAAAATATTAGGTAAAGCGGAGTTTTCTTTCAAAAGCTTTCTATGGACGGAAATGTAAATACGTGAGGGAAAGAAGACATGTGACCGAGTGTAAGATGATGACAGAGGAATATAAAGTGAGGCACAAAACTAACAAGGGTTGTCGTGTGTTTTGCTATAGGGTTGTGGTGGCTGGTGGTACAGGGTTGTGGTGGCTGGTGGTACAGGGTTGTGGTGGCTGGTGGTACAGGGTTGTGGTGGATGGTGGTACAGGATTGTGGTGGATGGTGGTACAGGATTGTGGTGGATGGTGGTACAGGATTGTGGTGGCTGGTGGTAAAGGGTGGCGGTGGCCGGTGGTACAGGGTTGTGGTGGCTGGTGGTACAGGGTTGTGGTGGATGGTGGTACAGGGTTGTGCTGGGTCATGTTACAGGACTGTGATGGATGGTGGTACAGAGTTGTGGTGGCTGGTGGTACAGGGCTGTGGTAGGTGTTGGATGCTTCGCTTCTTCAACTTTTCTTCAGCGAAGCCACACCACACCACAGAACACATCATAGACAACCATTTACTCTCACCACACCACACAAAATCACCATTCCTAGCGCTGCACACAAAACCAACCTACCTCACCACACAACATCAAGGGCACTAACATTCTCTCTCTCTCTCTCTCTCTCTCTCTCTCTCTCTCTCTCTCTCTCTCTCTCTCTCTCGAATTTTTGTGGCATTTGGGTAAACTTCCAAGATAGGACACACTTACTCCAAAGGAAGGTGTGATAATCTCCAAGTTATTGGAATTTTCTGCTTGATTTTAACCTTCTGATGATTGAGTTTATTTATTGGAGACCACGGTTTACATTTTCAGGTTGCATTTCGTTTTTTATTGCATAGTTTGCCAGCATTGTGTTTTTTAATTTCTCCTTCCAGATTAGTATTTTTGTTTCCATTATTGTCTTGATTTCAGATATTGAGATGTTTTATATGTCTTTGTTTAACATAATTGGTTTAAGAGTACCATAATATAATCAATGCTTTTAATTTTATGTGTGACTAAAATTTAAACATGTGTGGTTACTTTGATGAAAACAGCTCGTGAAAGCACTATATTTTACCCATATCTGCCGCTGTGGCTACGTGGGTTAAAAACACACCGCTGCAGCAGAAGAGTTTTAATACTGTTGCTAGGAAGCATAGGCAGCAGTTAAGACTTTGTATATTTCATGGAAGGTTTAGAAATAGGTCTATTTCATGGAAAAAAGGAAGAAAAATAAGGCTGTACATATCATGAAATGGACAAAAATATTTTCATTCTTAATGATCTTTACGTAACAAAATGGGCAAAAATGGCAGTAAGAGACGAGATCATTAACGATATGTACTTTAATTCAGTTAAAATTGATCACACACACAGTATACAATCATAAAAAAGTAAACAACAACAATAATTAGTCGTGGTTCTCACGAGTCACATGTGAGTGGCAAATACACTCATTTCAAGTCTTCATTTGAAGCAGGAATATCTTTGGTTCACACAGTCACTCGGCAGTGGCATTTCTTGAGTCGTGTTCTTCAGAAACAATTTCGAGTCTCACAGTCTCCCTTAAACTAGGCTTCTAGTGGCACTTCTGAAATTTCAAGCGATGGAGCTGGTTTCTTGATAATTTGTTCTTTTTTCTAAAGGGTTTTGTACCTGTGATGAAAAGCCTCTTTTCCTCATCAGTCTTGCATGCAGCACCAAGAATGTTTGAGGGCCTCATTAACTTTTTCAACAATTTAAAAAAAACGGAAGTAAGGGCCACAGTGTCATCGATGCTGTGTTCCAGGACATAAATTTATTACTACGGCCGCAATGGTTGTCTCGGCAGTAAAAGTAAACTAATTGTCACCTGATAGTACACTCGGTGGTGCGAGATCTTCAGCTACCTAGAATTGTATTCTCGTGGACTTTGGAAGCTTTTCAGTGCCTCTTCCTTAATGAAGTATTTTACACACTACCTGCACACCTTGGTGTACTCTTTTATGTACTTTTTATTTACGTCAACATAGTTTCCGTCAGTAATATACTCAGTGTAAAGCGCCATATGCAGAAATATTTCTTGTCCGGTTGATTTTGATATTTTTCATTTTATAAAGCACAAATCCAGAAATACATTACACTGGTAAGGAAGAGGTACAAGGGAGACTCATTACCCAAGAATATTGTCACTAGAAGGGGTAGTCTGCACACGTGTGTGAGGTGGGTGTCTGTGCTGTAGCTGACTGGGGTGTCTGACTGGGGATTTGTGGTGATTGGGGTCCATTCGAGACACAAAACACTTTTGACACATCTAGAGAGCCTTGAGAAGACCCAGCAGTGTGGGAGGTGGTCAGGGTTGTTTGCGAGTCGCAGGTATGGGAATTAAGCATTTCATTAATCTGTGCATGAGAGACGAATGACTGAGTTTGAGATCCTTGTCCCACGAGTGACTGGGATGTTGGAGAGCCGTTGGTTATGCAGAGAGATGCTTGTGAAGGTTGACGCTGCTCCTGCTCACAGTACGAGTGCCTGAAAGGCTGCGGGTATTGATGGAGGAGTGGGTGTGGTTGTGGGGCGGTGTGCAGTTGCTGAAGTGTGGTGGGGCAGTAGGATGAACGTGGCCGCCGTCAGACCTGGGTGTGGGTGTTGACATGGATTGCGTCCCCATCCAGTATCTGGCTGGCTGGAGCGTAGAACTGTGGAAGGAAAAACTGACGTTTTAGAGATTTTATGAAGGACAGCAAGGTGGAGGAGAAGGACAGAGGAGGAGGTGTAGAGGGACGATGTTGAATTTTAGAAGCTTTATAGTGATACAAAGGTACATTTTCAGTTAGGCACATTAAATGGATTAACCATGTGTTAGTAAATTTCAAGATTTCTGTGCATTGCGTCCCTATCGAGGATCTCTCGAGCAAGGGTGTGGAACTGTGGAGGGGAAATTGAAATTTTAGTGACTTTAAAGTTGCGGTTCGAGTATTTACGAGTATATAATTCCATTTCGCGATTTTTTTTTTCTCGAGTATTTAAGAGTGTATATATATAATTTCATTTGGCGATTCTTTGTTCGATTATTTACAATTATATAATTCCATTTCGTGATTTTTTAATCTTTAATGGAAGCAAGAAGGCAGGAGGGATAAAGTGGGAGAGTGAGAACTGTTACGAAGATTATATAGTTTACTCTGAAAAGTGCATTTTCATTAAACCGCCACATCCAGCCCAGCAGCTTCCCAACCCAACTCAGGATAGCAGCTTCCCAGCCCAACCCAGTCCAGCAGCTGCTCAACCCAGCCTAGTCCAGCAGCTGCTCAGTTCAGCCCAGCCAAACACAGTCCAGACCAGTCCTCCAGCCCAACCTTGCCCAGTCCAGCTCACCCAAGCCAAGCCCAGAACAGTCCACGCCCACACCAGCAGCCACCCAACCCTGCCCATACAAGCAGCTGCCAACCCAACCCTGGGAAGCAGCAGCCCAACCCAGTAGCCATCCAGCCCAGCAGTCGCCCAGCCCAGCCCAGCAGTCAGCCCAGCACACCCTAGCCCAGCCCAACCCAGCCCAGGAGCTGCCCAGACCAGGAGCTACCCAGCCCATCCCAGCCAGCAGCCACCCAGTTCAGCCCAGGCCAGTAGCTGCCCAGCCCAGTCCTGGTCAGCAGCCACCCAGCCCAGTCCAGGCCAGAAGCCACCCAGTCCAATCCAGGCCAGAAGTCGCTCAGCCCAGACCAGGCCAGCAGTCACCCATGCCAGCCCAGGCTAAGAGCTGCCCTGACCAGCCCAGGCTAAGAGCTGCCTAGCCCAGCCCAGGCCAGGAGCTGCCCAGCCTAGTTCAGTCTAGGAGTTGCCCAGCCTAGCCCAGGCCAACAGCCGCCAAGCTCAGGCCAGCAGCCCCCCAAAAGAGCCCGATGGAACCCAGGCCAGCTGCTGCCCAGCCTGGCCCAGCTGAATCCAGGCCAGCAGCCGTTCAGTCCAGCCCAGCCCAGGCCAGGTCAGGAGCTGCCCAGCCATGCCAGACACAACCAAGCCCAGTCCAACCCAGCCCAGGCCAGCAGCCGCCCAGCTCAGGCCAACCCAGCCCTACCCTGCACAGCCCAGCACCTGCCCTACCTAGCAACCGCCCTGCCCAGCAACCACCCGGCCCAGACTTACCCGGCCCAGCAGCACCCACCCCAGCTTTACCTGGCCCAGCAGCTGCCCAGTTACCTGCCTTGCCCAGAAGCCACCCAGGCCTTCCCTGTCCAGCTCCGCAGCTGCCCAGCCCGGTTCAAGAGCCACTCAGCCCAGATCTGTCCTACCTTTCACAGTCTGGCCCGGCCCAGCCCAGCCCAGCCCAGCCCAGCCCTGCCCAGCCCAGTCCAGTCAAGCCCAGCCCAGTCAAGCCCAGCCCAGACCAACGCAGTCCATCAGCCTCCTGGCTCTGCAGCCACCCATCCCAGAAACCATCCATCCAGCCCTTCCCTGCCTAGGTCAGTCCAGCAGTCGCCCAGCCCTGGCCTGCCCAGCCCGACCCAGCAGCCCAGCCCTGCCCTGCCCAGCCCAGCCCAATTGCAGCCCAGTCCTGCCCTGCACTACCCAGCCCAGCCCAGCCCAGCCCAATTGCAGCCCAGCCCAATTGCAGCCCAGCCCAGCCCAGCCCAATTGCAGCCCAGCCCTGCCCTGCACTACCCAGCCCAGCCCAGCCCAGCCCAGTCCAGTAGTCACTCAGCCGGGCCCTGTCCTACCCTTCAAAGTCCGGCCCTCCCCTACCGTACAAAGTCTTGCCCTGTCCAGTGCTACTCTGTCCTCCCTAGCTCAGCCCAGCCTGGCCCTCTCCGGCCCCTACCCTGCCCGGCCCTGCTCAGACATGCCCTGCCACCTCCTGCCTTGCCCTATCCAGCCCAACCCAGCCCCGCAGCCGCCCAGCCCAACCCCACTCAGCCCACCCTAGCAGCTGCCCAGCCTAGCTCAGCACAGCTCTCCTGCCTCCCAGCCCTGCCCTGCCCAGTCCAGCCCTGCCCAATCCAGCCCTGCCCAGTTCAGACCAAACCAGCCCAGTCCAGACCAAACCAGCCCAGTGCAGCCAGCAGCTGCCTAGCTCAGCAGCCTCCCAGCCATGTCCTGCAGTCCAGCAGCCACCCAGCCCTGCCCTGCCCAGATCAGCCCTGCCCTGCCCAGATCAGCCCTGCAGTCGCTCAGTCCGGCCCAGTAGCCGTTCAGCCCGACCCTGCCCTACCCTTCACAGCCCGGCTCTGTCCATCCCTGCCTTGCCCAGCCCAGCCCAGCCCAGCCCTGCCCTGCCCTGCCCCTGCCTGCTCCCTCCCCAACCCTACCCAGCCCCGCACTGCCATGACCTGCCCAGTCCAGTCGAGCCAAGCCCAGCCTAGCAGCGGCCCAGCATCCACCCAGCCCAGCAGCTGCCCAGCATCCACCCAGCCCAGCAGCTGCCCAGCAACCCCGCAGCCCAGCAGCCTCCCAGCCTTGCCTTGCTCAGTCAGACCCAGTAGCCCTCCATTCCCTGCCCTGCCCTACACAGCTCAGCCCAGCCCTGCAGCCACCCAGCCTAGCAGCTGCCTGGTCCAGCACTGCCAGCAGTCACCCAGTCCGGCCCAGTAGTCGCTCAGCTCTGCCCAATCCAGTGCAGCCCAACAGCCGCCCTGCTCTGCTCTGCCCAGCCCAGTCCACAAGTCGCCCAACTCAGCCCAACCCAGCAGCTGTCCAGCCCGGCTATCTAGCTCAGCCCTGCCCCAACCCCGCCCTGCCCACCCCTCCTCTGCCCTGCCCGGCCCAGCCCTCCTCTGCCCTGCCTGGCCCGGCCCGGCCCTCCCCTGTCTTGCCCGGCTCTCCCTTGTCTTGCCCGGCCCGGCCCGGTCCTCCTCTGCCTTGTCTTGCCCGGCCCGGTCCTCCTCTGCCTTGTCTTGCCCGGCCCGGCCCTCCTCTGCCTTGCCCTGCCCGGTCCGGCCCTCCCCTGCCCTGCTCGTCCCAGCTCAGCCCTGCTCTCCCCTACCTGGCCCAGTCCTGCCCTCCCCAACACAGCCCTGCCCTGCCCAGCTGCCGCCCAACCCTGCCCTGCATTCCCTAGCCTGGCAAAGTAGCCGCTCAGTCCTGCCCTGCACTGTCCAGCCCAGCAGCCGCCCAGCCCTACTCTGCTCAGCCCAGCCCAGCCCTCCCCACCCCAGACCACCCCAGCCCTCCCCACCCCAACTAAGTCCAACCCAGCCCAGCTTAGCTCAGACCAGCCCTGCCCTGCTCTGCCCAGTAGTCGTCCAGCCCTGCCCAGCCCAGCCCAGCCCAGCCCAGCCCAGCCCAGCCCAGCCCTGCCCTACCCTGCCCAGCCCTGCCCTACCCTGCCCAACCCAGTTCAGCCCTGCCCAACCCTGTCCAGCCAAGCCCAGCCCAGCCCAACCCTGCCCTGCCCTACCCATCCCAGACCGGCAGTGTCCCAGCCCTGCCCTGCCCAGCCGCCGCCCAACCCTGCCCTCTCAAGCCCGGCTAAGTAGCCGCCCAATCCTGTCTAGCCCAGCCCAGCCCAGCCCAGTAGTCACCCAGCCCCGCCCTCCCCAGCGCAGCCCTGCACTGCCCGGCCCTGCCCTACCCTGCCCATCCCAGACCAGCAGTCTCCCAGCTCTGCCTTGCCCAGCCGCCACCCAGCCCTACCCTGTCCTCCCTAGCCCAGCCAAATAGCCACCCAGTCCTGCCCTGCCCAGCCCTGCCCTCCCCAGCGTAGCCCTGGCCAGCCCTGCACTGCCTGCCCTGTCCAACCCTGCCCTGCCTTGCCCATCCAATACCAGCAGTCTCCCAGCTCTGCCCTGCCTGGGCCTGCCATGTCCTGCACTGTTCGGACATGCTCTGCCCTGCCCAGGCCTGCTATGCCCTGCCCAGGCCTGCCCTGCCCTGCCCAGCCCAGGCCTGCCCTGCCCAGCCCAGGCCTGCCCTGCCCTACCCAGGCCTGCCCTGCCCTACCCAGGCCTGCCCTGCCCTACCCAGGCCTGCCCTGTCCTGTCCTGCCCTACCTGCACAGACCAACCCAGGCCTGCCCTGCCTGCACAAACCTGCCCATCCCAGCCCTGCCCTGCACTGGCCATGCCTGCCCAGCCCAGCGCAACCCAGCAAAGCCCAGCCCAGTCCTGCCCTGCCCTGCCCTGCCCAGCCCAGGTTTGCCCTGCCTTGCCCAGGGCTGCCCTGCCCCGCCCGGCCCTGCCCTGCCCTGCCCTGCCCAGGGCTCCATTGCCCTGCCTGGGCCTGCCCTGCCCTGCCCAGGCCTGCCCTGTCCTGCCCTGCCCTGCCTGCACAGGCCTGCCTTGCCTGCACAAACCTGCCCTTCCCAGGCCTGCCCTGCCATGGCCAGCCCAGCCCAGCCCAGCAAAGCCCAGCCCAGTCCTGCCCTGCCCTGTCCTGCTCAGGCCTACCTTCCCTGTCCTGCAGTGCCCTGCCAAGGCCTGCCCTGCCCTTCCCTAGCCTGTCCTGCACTGCCAAGGCCTGCCCTGTCCAGCCCAGCCCAGCTCAGCCCAGCACAGCCCAACTCAGCCCTGCCAAGGCCTCCCCTGCTCTGCCAAGGCTGGCACAGGGCAGCCCTGCCCTGCCCTGCCTTGGTCTGCATTGCCCTGCCCGGGCCTGCCCTGCACACGCCTGCCCTGCCCTGCCCTGCCCTGGCTAGGTCTGTCCAGCCCTGCCCAGGTCTGCCTAGGTCTGCCCTTCCCTGCCTTACCCATTCCTGCCCTGTCCAGGCCTGCTATACTACGCCCTGCCCTGTCCAGGCCTGCTATACTATGCCCTGCCCTGCCCAGGCCTGCATTGCTCTGTCAGGCTTGCCCTGCCTTGCCCATGCCTGGCCTGCCCTGTCCAAGCCTGTCCTGGCCTGCTCAGACCAGACCAGAACTGCCCTGCCCAGGCCTGATCTGCCCTGTCCTGCCCTGCCCTGCCCTGCCCAGCCCAGCCCAGCCCTGCCCTGCCCTGCCGAAGTGTGCACTGCCTTGCCCAGCTCAGGTCTGCACTGCCCTGCTTAGCCCAGTCCACGTCTGCCTAGCCCTGCCCAGCCCAATCCAGGTCTGTCCTGCTCTGCCCTGCCAAGCCCAGTCCAGGTCTGCCCTGCCCTGCCCTGCTCAGCCCAGTCCAGGTCTGCCTTTCCCTGCCCAGCCCAGGTCTGGCCTGCCCTTCCAAACCCAGGTCTACACAGCTCTGCCCAAACCTGCCATGCCTTTCCCTGCCCTGCCCAGGCCTGCATTGCCCTGCCCTGCCCTGCCCTGCCCTGCCCAGGCCTATCTGGCCCTACTCAGACCTGCCCTCCCTAGACTTTCCCTGACCTGCCCCGCCCAACGCTAACCTGGCCAGCCCTAATAGTGCCCAGGTCTGCCCAGCTCTGCAGTGCCCACGTCTGCCCAGCCCTGCTTACATCTACCTTCCCCTGCCCGGGTCTGCCCTGCCCAGCCCAGCCCAGGTCTGCCCTCCCCAGCCCAGGTCTGCCCTGCCCTGCCCTGCCCAGCCCTGGCCTGTCCTGCCCAGGCCTGCCCTGCCCAGCCCAGGCCTGCCCAGTCCAGTCCAGTCCAGTCCTCCCCTTCCCAGCCCAGCTCTGCCTTGGTCTGCCCTGCCCTGCCCTGCCCAGCCCAGGCTGCCCTGCCCTGCCCATGGTTGCCCAGGCCTGCCCTGCTTTGCCCTGCCCTGCCCTGCCTTACTCTGCCCTGCCTTGCCCAGGCCTGCCCAGCCCAGTCCTGGCTTGCCCTGCCCTGCATAGGATTGCCCTCCCCTTCCCTGGCCAGGCCAGGCCGGCCCTGCCCTGCCCTGCCCTGCCCTGCCCTGCCCTGCCTTGGCATGGCCAGGCCTCCCCTGCCCTGCCCTGCCCTGCCCAGGCCTTCCCTGGCCTGGCCTGGCCTGTCCTGCCCAGGCCTGCATTGCTCTGCCCAGCCCAGTCAAGTCCCTTCCAGCCCCGCCCTGCCAAGGTCTGCCCTGCCCTGCCCAACCCAGTCTGCCCTGCCCTGCGCAGCCAAGCCCAGTTTGCCCTGCCCTGCCCAGCCCAGGCTGCCCTGCTCTGCCCAAGCTTGCCTAGGCCTGCCTTGCCCTACCCAAGATTGCCTAGGCCTGCCTTGCCCTGCCTTACTCTGCCCTCCCCTGCCCAAGCTTGCCTAGGCCTGCCTTGCCCTGCCCTGCCTTACTCTCCCCTGCCCTGCCCAGGCCTGCCCTGGCCTGCCTTGTTCAGCCTAGTCCAGCCCTGCCCTGCCCTGCCCTGCTCTGCTCTGCCTGGGCCTGCCCTGCCCCAGTCTGCGCAGCCCAGCATGCATTGCCTGCCCTGTCCAGCCCTGCCCTGCCCAGGCCTGCCCTGTCCAGCCCTGCCCTGTCCAGCCCTGCCCTGTCCAGCCCTGCCCTGTCGGGCCTCCCCTGCCCAAGCCTACCCAGCCCAGCCCAGCCAAGCCCAGCCCAGCCCAGCCCTGCCCTGAACGGCCCAGCCCTGCCAAGGTCTGCCCCACCCTGCCTAGGTCTGCCCTGCCCTGCTCAGGCTGCTCTGCCCTGCCCAGGCCTGTCCTTCTGGGCCTCCCCTGCCCTGCTCAGGGTGCTCTGCCCTGCCCAGGCCTGCCCTTCTGGGCCTCCCCTGCCCTGCCCAGGCCTGCCCAGTCCAGCCCAGCCAAGCCCTGCCCAGTCCAGGTGTGCCCTGCCCAGCCCACGTCTGCCCAGGTCTGCCCTGCCCTGCCCAGGTCTGCCCTGCCCTGCCCTGCCCAGGTCTGCCCTGCTCTGCCCTGCCCAGGCCTGCCCTGCTCTGCCCTGCCCTGCCCAGTCCAGGTACAATATGTCCTGCCCTGCCCTTCCTAGGCCTGCTTTACCCTGCCCTGCCTTGCCCTATTCAGCCCAGTCCAGCCCTGCCCTGCCCAAGGCTGCCCAGCCCTACCCAGCTCTGCCATGCCCTGCCCAGGAATCCCCCGCCCTGCCCAAGAATCCCCTGCCATGCCAAGCCCAAAAATCCCCTGCCCTGCCCAGGCCTCCATTGTCCAGCCTGGGCCTGCCTGCCCTGCCCTGCCCAGCCCTGCTCTGCCCAGTCCAGGTGTGCCTTGCCCTACCCAGTCCAGGTGTGCCTTCCCAGCCCTGGTCTGCAAAGCCCAGGTCTGCCCTGCCCTGCACAGCCCAGGTCTCCCCTACTCTACCCTTCTCTGCACAGCCCACGTACAGTATGCCCTGTCCTGCCTACCCCAGGCCAGCCCTGACCTGCTTTGCCCTGTTCGGCCCAGCCCAGCCCAGCCCTGCTCAAGGCTGCCCAAGGCTGCCCAGCCCTGCCCAAGGCTGCCCAGCCCTACCCAAGTCTGCCCAGCTCTGCCCTGCCCAGGAATCCCCTACTCTGCCTGGCCCTGCCCAGGCCTGCACTGCCCCGCCCAGGCCTGCCTGCCCTGCCCTACCTGAGCTTGCCCTTCCCTGCCTGGGCCTGCCCTGCCCTGCCCTGCCCAGAACAGGCTTGCCCTGCCCTGTCAAGACCTGATTTGCCCTGCCCAGGCCTGCCCTGCCCAGGCCAGGCCAGACCTGCCCTGGCCTGCCCTACCCAGGTTTGCCCTGTCCTGCCCAGGTTTGCCCTATCTTCCCCAGGTTTGCCCTGTCCTGCCCAGGTTTGCCCTGTCCAGCCCAAGTTTGCCCTCCCCTGCTCAGCTCTGCCCAGGCCTGTATTGCCCTACTTGGGTCTGCCCTGCCCTGCTCAGGTGTGCCCTGCCCTGCCCAGCCCAAGTTTCCCCTGCCCTGCCCTACCCAACCCAAATCTGCCCTGTCCTGCCCTGCTCAGGCCAGACCTGCCCATGCCTGATTGTCCTACCCAGGCCAGCATTGTCCTGCCCAGGCCGGCCCTGCCCTGCCCAGGTTAGGCCTGCCCTGCCCCAGCCTGCTCAGCCCAACCTTGCATTGCCCTGCCGGGCCTTCCCTGCCCAGGCCTAGCCAGCCCAGCCAAGCCCACCCCACCCCACCCCACCCCACCCCACCCCAGCCCTGCCCTGCCCTGCCCTGCCCTGCCCAGTCCAGGTGTGCCCTGCCCTGCCCAGCCCGGCAAAGGTCTGCTCTGCTCTGCCCATCCCTGCCCAGCCCAGGAACAGTATGCCGTGCCCTGCCCACCCTAGGCCTGTCCTGCCCTGCCCTGCTCTGCTCTGGTCTGCTCTACCTGGGCCTGCTCTGCCCCAGTCTGCGCAGCCCAGCCCTGCATTGGCCTGCCCTGCCCGGGCCTGCCCTGCCGGGCCTCCCCTGCCGGGCCTCCCCTGCCTAAGCCTACCCAGCCCAGCCCCGCCCTGCCCAGGTCTGCTTAGCCCTACCTAGGTCTGCCCTGCCCTGCCCAGTCCGGGTGTGCCCTGCCCTGCCCAGTCCGGGTGTGCCCTGCCCTGACCAGTCCAGGTGTGCCCTGCCCTGCCCAGCCCAGATCTGCCCTGCCCTGCCCAGCCCAGGTCTGCCCTGCCCTGCCCTGCCCAGCCCAGATCTGCCCTGCCCTGCCCAGCCCAGATCTGCCCTGCCCTGCCCAGCCCAGGTCTGCTTTGCTCTGCCCAGGTCTGCCCTTCCCTGCCCAGCCTAGGTACAGTATGCCCTGCCCTGCCCTGCCCACCTCAGGCCTGTCCTGCCTTGCCCTGTTCAGCCCAGCCGAGCCCTACCCAGGTCTGCCCTGACCTGCCCAGGCTGCCCAGGCCTGCCCTTCTGGGCCTCCCCTACCCTGCCCAGGCCTGCCCAGCCCACCCCTGCCCTCCCCAACCCTGGTCTGCCTTGCCCTGCCCAGTCCAGGTCTGCCTTGTCCTGCCCAGCCCAGGTCTGCCCAGCCCTGGTCTGCCCAGCCCAGGTCTGCCTAGTCCTGGTCTGCCCACCCCAGGTATAGTATATCATGCCCTGCCCACCCCAGGCCTGCCCTGCCTGCTTTACCCTGCCCTGCCTTGTTTTATTCAGCCCAGTCCAGCCCTGCCCTGCCTAGGCCTGCATTGCCCAGCCTGGGCCTGCCTGGGCTTTCCCTTCCCAGAGCTGCCTTGCCCAGCACAGGCCTGCCCTGCCCTGCTAAGACCTGCCTTGCCCTGTCCAGGCATGCCCTGCCCTGCCCAGCCCTGTGCAGTCGAGGTGTGCCTTGCCTTACCCAGTCCAGGTGTGCCTTGCCCTGCCCAGCCCTGGTCTGCAAACCCCAAGGCTGCCCAGCCCTACCCAGTCTGCCCTGCCTGGCCCTGCCCAGGAATCTCCTACCCTGCCTGGGCCCGCCTACCCTGCCTGGGCTTGCCCTTCCCTGCCTGGGCCTGCCCTACACTGCCCAGACCTGTCCTGCCCTTCTCAGGCCTGTTCTGCCCTATCAAGACCTGCCTTGGCCTGCTCTGCCCTGCCGAGGCCAGGCCAGACCTGCTCTGCTCTACCTGGGCTTGCCCTGTCCTGCCCAGGTTTACCCCGCCCTGCCCAGGTCTGCCCTGCCCTGCCCAGGCCTGTATTGCCCTACTTGGGCCTGGCCTACCCTGCCCTGCTCAGACCAGACCTGCCCTGCCCTGCCCAGCCCTAGTATGCCCTACCCAACCCAAATCTTCCCTGCCCTGACCTGATCAGACCAGACCTTTCCTGCCCTGCTCAGACCAGATCTGCCTTGCCCTGCCCAGGCCTGCATTGTCCTGCCCAGGCCGGCCCTGCCCTTCTCAGACATGTCCTGCCCAGGCTAGGCCTGCTATGCCCTGCCCAGGCCAGGCCAGGCCAGGCCTGCCTTGCCCCAGTCTGACCAACCCAGCCCTGCATTGCCCTGCCGGGGCCTGCACTGTCCTGCCCTACCCAGGCCTGCCCTGCTTAGACCACACCTGTCCTGCCCTGCCCTCCTCAGACCAGACCTGCCCTGCCATGCCCAGGCCTGCCCTGCCCTGTGCAGCCCAGGTCTGCCATACCATGCCCAGACTTGCAATGCCGTGGCCAGGCCTTCCCTGCCCTGCCCTGCCCAGGCTTTCTTGCCCTGTCCAGGCTTTCTTGCCCTGTCCAGGCCTGTCCTGCCCTGCCCTACCCTGCCCAGGCCTGCCCTGCCTTGCTGAGGCCTGCCTTGCTCAGTTGTGGGTTGGGTAGGGACGGGCTGGAATGGGCCGGGCGAGTCTGGGCGGGTGCTGAGCAGGGCTGGGTGGCTGGTTGGCAGGGCTGGGAGGTTGCTGGGCTGGGCAGGGGAAAGCAGGCCTGAGCGGTTGAGGCAGGCAGGCCTGGGTGGCTGCTAGGCTGGGCTGGGCAGGGCAGGGCAGGGCGGCTGCTAGGCCAGGACAGGCAGAGAAGGGCAGGGCTGGGCAGCTGCTGGGCCAGGGTGAGCAGAGCAGGGCATGGTTGAGTGGCTGCTGAGCTGGGCTGGGCAGGGTAGCTAGGCAACTGCTGGGCCTGGTTGGGCAGGACAGGGCTGGGCAGTGTTGGACAGAGCTAGTGGGGTGCTCGGCCGGGCTGGACTTGGCAGCTACTCAGCCAGGCTAGGCTGAGCAGGGCAGGAGAGGTCATAACTGGATAGCTGTTGAGCTGGGCATGGCAGGGCAGGCCAGGCCTGGACGGTTGCTGGAATGGGAAGGGAAAGACTAGCCTGAGGAGTTGCTGAGCCAAGGAGGCATAGGCAGATGCTGGGCTGGACTGAGCTAGCTGAAGTAGGCCTGGGCTGGTGCTGGGCTGGGTTGGGTTGGGTTGGTCAAGGCCAGCCAAGGCGGTTGTTGGGCCAGGCAGGGCAGGGAAATGCTGGGTGGCTAGTGGGCCAGGTTTGGCAACTGCTGGGCTGGGTTGGGAGGCTGCTGAGCTTACCTGGATTGGGCTGGATTTGAATGGGAGAGTGCTTGGCTGGGTTTGGCTGGGAGGCTGCTAGGCTGTGTTAGGTTCGGCTGGGAGGCTGCTAGGCTGGACAGGGGAGAGCAGGCCTGGGCTGTTGCAGGGCTGGGCAAGCCTGTGCAGCTACTGGGCTAGGCTGGGCAGGGAAGGTCAGGGCAGGGCTGATCAGGGCAGGGTGGCTGCTGGACCAGGCTAGACGGCTGCTGGACCGGGCTAGATGCAGGGTTGGCACCAAAGTGAGTGACCCTGTTTTGCCAACCTGGGTTTTCTTCAATAAAACCACTTGAAAAAAAAAAAAACACTTTCACCCACTTGACTGTTTTTTTTTTTTTTTTTTTTTCAAAATAATGTGTTTCATCACAAATTCAGTGTAATATGAACAGCCATTAGTACCTTAGCTCAAACATTATTTCCATAAATGAATGTAAACATGGATAACTGTGCTTAAAGTTGGGGAAAACATATCTTAATAGTGTAGTTTGAATTAAAGGTAAATTTCCTCAGGCAGTTTTCTGGTGAAAAACTTTATATCCGGCACTAGCAAATTTTATAACCCTTTGGGATTACCAGTAAGTTTGTTTTTGATAGATATGGTTTTTGCCTAGTAATGATTTGGGTAAATTTGTTATATAATCAGTACTTATGCCAGGTTAGGTTGTCTCTTACTACCAAATCTGAATCATAGTAATGATTTGGGTAAATTTGTTCTATAATCAGTACTTATGCCAGGTTAGGTTGTCTCTTACTACCATATCTGAATCATCTAAAGAAATTTATTATAAACATTGCTACTATTTGAATATCAGTCTGTTCGATAGATCTGTTACCCCAAGGCTGTTATTACTGTTAAGATGATGTGTACATTCACTTATGGATGTGATATGTCACTTGTAAGAAGAATGGGAAGTGTAATTGTAAAATTACCAAAGAAAGTTGTAGCAGCAAAGGAAAAGAGTCCTCCTACTACTGTGTTGTAACAGTAAAGGAAATGAGTCTTCCTACTACTGTGTTGTGGGAGCAAAGGAAATGAGTCCTTCTCCTACTACTGTGTTGTAGCAGCAAAGGAAATGAGTCCTACTACTGTGTTGTGGCAGCAAAGTAAATGAGTCCTCCTCCTACTGTGTTGTAGCAGCAATGGAAAGGAGTTCTCCTACTACTGTGTTGTAGCAGCAATGGAAATGAGTTCTCCTACTACTGTGTTGTGGCAGCCAAGGAAATAAGTTCTCCTACTACTGTGTTGTAGCAGCAAAGGAAACGAGTCCTTTTCCTACTGCTGTTTACTGTGCACTGATCTCTGTCAACTCATAAGGTGTGCCATCATTTTGAAACATGTTTTACAGTGTAGCAGGCAGCCCAGGGGTAACAGACAAATAAGTCAAAACATTATCATCCCCCTCATTCAACTCATTGTGTAAAATTATAATTTAATTGGGCTATCCATAATTAGGTATAAACATTATTATTTTATTTGTTTTATGGTACACTTTCAAAAACCTACCTGTCCCTTTTTTGTGTGTGAAAAAAAAAATGAAAAAACCCAGGTGGGTTGGGCATTTTCAAATAAGGTGATTTTTTTGCCAACCCTGGCTAGATGGCTGCTGGACCGGACTAGGTGGCTGCTGAGCCAGGTTGGGATGCTGCTGGGCCGGGCTGGGCAGAGCAGGGCGGGGCTTGGAGGCTGCTGGGCCAGGGTGGGCAAAGCAGGGCAGGGCTGGGCAGCTGCTGGGCCAGGGTGGGCAAAGCAGGGCAGGGCTGGGCGGCTGCTAGGCAGACATGGGCAGGCGACTGCTGGGCCAGGTTGGGCAGGGTTAGGTAGCGGCTGGGAAGGGTAGGATAGGGCTGGGCAGCCACTGGACCAGGCAACTACTGGTCCAGGCTGGGCAGGGCAGGAATGAGTGGTTGTTGGGCTGGTCACAGCAGTGCAGGCCAGGCCAGGCCTGAACGGTTGCTGGAACTGGCAAGGCAAGGCAGGCCTAAGCAGCTGCAGAATCGAGCGGGCCTGGGTGGATGCTGGGCTGGACTGGGCTTGCCAGGTTTACCTGGGTTGATGCTGGGCTGGGTTGACTGAGCAGGGCAGGCCTGGAAGGTAGTTGGACCAGGCAGGGCAGGGCTGGGTGACTACTGGGCCATGTCAGGCGGCTCCCATACACTGTATGAGAGGCCGCTGGGGTGGGTATGAATGGGTGTCTGCTGGGGAGGATATGAATGGGAGGCTACTGGGGTGGATATGAATGGGAGGCTGCTGGGGTGGGTATGAATGGGAGGCCGCCGGGGTGGGTATGAATGGGAGGCTGCTGGGATGGGTATGAATGGGAGGCTGCTAGGGTGGGTTCGAATGGGAGGCTGCTGGGGTGGGTTTGAATGGGAGGCTGCTGGGGTGGGTATGAATGGGAGGCTGCTAGAGTGGGTATGAATGGGAGGCTGCTGGGGTGTGTATGAATGAGAGTCTGCTGGGATGGGTATGAATGGGAGTTCGCTGGGGTGGGTATGAATGGGAGTCTACTGAGGTGGGTATGAATGGGAGACTGCTGCGGTGGGTATGAATGGGAGTCTGCTGGGGTGGGTATGAATGGGAGTTCGCTGGGGTGGGTATGAATGGGAGTCCGCTGGGGTGGGTATGAATGGGAGTCTGCTGGGGTGGGTATGAATGGGAGTCTGCTGGGGTGGGTATGAATGGGAGGCTGCTGGGGTGCGTATGAATGGGGGTCTGCTGGGGTGGGTATGAATGGGAGGCTGCTGGAGTGGGTATGAATGGGAGTCTGCTGGGGTGGGTATGAATGGGAGTCTGCTGGGGTGGGTATGAATGGGAGTCTGCTGGGGTGGGTGTGAATGGGAGTCTGCTGGGGTGGGTATGAATGGGAGTCTGCTGGGGTGGGTATGAATGGGAGTCCACTGGGGTGGGTATGAATGGGAGGCTTCTGGAGTGGGTATGAATGGGAGGCTTCTGGAGTGGGTATGAATGGGAGGCTGCTGGGGTGGGTATGAATGGGAGCCCACTGGGGTGGGTCTGAATGGGAGGCTACTGGGGTGGGTCTGAATGGGAGGCTGCTGGGGTGGGTCTGAATGGGAGGCTGCTGGGGTGGGTCTGAATGGGAGGCTGCTGGGGTGGGTCTGAATGGGAGGCTGCTGGGGTGGGTCTGAATGGGAGGCTGCTGGGGTGGGTATGAATGGGAGTCCACTGGGGTGGGTACGAATGGGAGGCTGCTGAGGTGGGTATGAATGGGAGGCTGCTAGGGTGGGTATGAATGGGAGGCTGCTGGGGTGGGTTTGAATGGGAGGCTGCTGGGGTGGGTATAAATGGAAGTCTGCTGGGGTGGGTATGAATGGGAGGCTGCTGGGGTGGGTATGAATGGGAGGCTGCTGGGGTGGGTATGAATGGGAGGCTGCTGGGGTGGGTATGAATGGGTGTCTGCTGGGGTGGATATGAATGGGAGGCTGCTGGGGTGGATATGAATGGGAGGCTGCTGGGGTGGGTATGAATGGGAGGCTGCTGGGGTGGGTATGAATGGGAGGCTGCTGGGGTGGGTATGAATGGGAGGCAGCTGGGGTGGGTATGAATGGGAGGCCGCCGGGGTGGGTATGAATGGGATGCTGCTGGGGTGGGTATGAATGGGAGGCTGCTAGGGTGGGTTCGAATGGGAGGCTGTTGGGGTGGGTTCGAATGGGAGGCTGCTGGGGTGGTTTCGAATGGGAGGCTGCTAGAGTGGGTATGAATGGGAGGCTGCTGGGGTGTGTATGAATGAGAGTCTGCTGGGGTGGGTATGAATGGGAGTTCGCTGGGGTGGGTATGAATGGGAGTTTGCTGGGGTGGGTATGAATGGGAGTTCGCTGGGGTGGGTATGATTGGGAGTCTGCTGGGGTGGGTATGAATGGGAGTCTGCTGGGGTGGGTATGAATAGGAATCTGCTGGGGTGGGTATGAATGGGAGGCTGCTGGGGTGGGTTTGAATGGGAGGCTGCTGGGATGGGTTTGAATGGAAGGCTGCTGGGATGGGTCTGAATGGGAGGCTGCTGGGGTGGGTATGAATGGGAGGCTGCTGGGGTGGGTATGAATGGGAGGCTGCTGGGGTGGGTATGAATGGGAGGCTGCTGGGGTGGGTATGAATGGGAGGCTGCTGGGGTGGGTATGAATGGGAGGCTGCTGGGGTGGGTTTGAATGGGAGGCTGCTGGGGTGGGTATGAATGGGAGGCTGCTGGGGTGGGTGTGAATGGGAGGCTGCTGGGGTGGGTTTGAATGGGAGGCTGCTGGGTGGGTTTGAATGGGAGGCTGCTGGGTGGGTTTGAATGGGAGGCTGCTGGGTGGGTTTGAATGGGAGGCTGCTGGGTGGGTTTGAATGGGAGGCTGCTGAGGTGGATATGAATGGGAGGCTGCTGGGGTGGGTTTGAATGGGAGGTTGCTAGGGTAGGTTTGATTGGGAGGCTGCTAGTCTGGGTTGTTTTCAGTTAGGAGGCTGCTGGACTGGGCTGGGCTGTGCTATTCTGGGCTGGGAGGCTGCTGAGCTGTGCTGCTGGGCTTGGCTTGGCTGGGAGGCTGTTAAGCTGGGCTGGGCTGGGAGACCACTAGGCTGGGCTGGGCTAGACAGCTCCTGGGCAGCAATGCGCTGGGCTGGGCTAGGAGGCTCCTGGGCAGTGCTGAGCTGGGCTGAGCAGCTGCTGGACAAAGCTGGGCTGGGGGACTGCTGGTCCAGGCAGGGCAGGGCAGGGCTGGGTGGCTACTGGGCCAAGTTAGGCACCTGGTGGGCCAGGCTGGGCTGGGCTGGTAGGCTGCTTGGCTTGGATTTGGCTGCGAGACTACTATTCTGGGCTGGGAGGCTGCTGGGCTGTGCTTGGCTGGGAGGCAGCTGAGCTTGGCTTGGCTTGGCTTGGAGACTGCTGAGCAGGGCTGGGCTGGGCTGGGCTTAGCTTGGCTGGCAGGATGCTGAGCTGAGCTTGGTTTGGCTGGGAGGCTGCTGAGCTGGGCTGGGAAAGGCTGAGCTGAGCTGGGAGGCTCCTGAGCTGAGCTGGGAGGCTCCTGAGCTGAGCTTAGCTTGGCTGGGAGTCTGCTGAGCTGGGCTTGGCTTGGAGACTGCTGAGCAGGGCTGGACTGGGTTTAGCTTGGCTGGGAGGCTGCTGAGCTGAGCTGGGCTTGACTTGGCGGCTGCTGAGCTGAGCTGGGCTTGACTGGGAGGCTGCTGAGCTGAGCTGAACTGGGCTTGGAGGCTGCTGAGCTGGGCTGGACTGAGCTGGGCTGGGCTGGGAGTCTACTGGGCTGAGCTGGGTGGCTGTTGAGCTGGGCTGGGAGGCTGCTTGGTTGGGCTGGGAAGCTGCTCTCTCTCTCTCTCTCTCTCTCTCTCTCTCTCTCTCTCTCTCTCTCCCTGGTCTAATTTCCACTGCATGCACATCCGGGATCATCCTCCGTGTTAGACTCCTGACCAGAAATTCGATACACTGTATGTGACAATCAAAGTCGTATTCTGTCTTTGGTGACTCGTAATACCTCTGTCTTACCGATTTATTCTGCAGATTACACTTAAATACCCTCTTTTTGTTTACTGAAGCCATCTATATCGATATTTTGGCGATAAAAAATACTAGTGAAAATAAATTGCAAAGTAGAAGATGCTACAAAATAAATGGTACTCAAAATAGGGGTGAAGGAATTAGATATACCCACCATTAAACACTTCACCTCTAGTTTCATGCAACAACTGATAAATTTGTCTGGTGATTGCAATACCAAAATTTTAAAAAGGATCATAGCAAAGAACTAACAATAGTTAAAAAAAAACTCATTACAACAATATGGAAAGTAATAACTGGCACAGTCTAACACCTGATTACAAATATATAACTAAGTACAAACAAACTAGGCACAAACAAGCATATCTAAGCCCAAAAAACTCAGCATAAAATCCATCTAAGTATAAGAGCGACACTTAGCACAGAAATTCTGAAAGTTACCACATCCACGCACAAACACATCTAGGGCAGAACGAATAAACACACCTTTAACACAAAGATCTGAAACAAACACACAGACGTTCACTCTACACACGAACACAAATAAAAACAAACATCTAAATAAACACAAGCATATCTAAACACAAAACAGACACCAATATAAGCACAAACCCCAACACCTACTTCAAAAGACTATTAGCAAAATGATCCACACAAAGAAGAGCCTTTAAAAAAAATTCTACTGGAAAATGGTTGAGTAAAAAATTGATATTAAACCTGTGTGCTCACTCGTCCGTTGTCTAAGGCCTTCCCTCCTGTGATGGACATTCGAGCTTTGGTCTTCATTGCGTCGGACAGACTGAGCTAAAAAGGGAGTGAAAGGTTTAAGGCGAGTGGAAGGAGTAGAAGTACCTTATTTAATGGCGGGAGCGGCCATGAGTTGAGTACATGTTAAGGGGTGAGACAATGACACTTTATATGTCTATGTATGTATATCCTCCCTCTCTCGGTGTGTGTGTGTGTGTGTGTGTGTGTGTGTGTGTGTGTGTGTGTGTGTGTGTGTGTGTGTGTGTGTGTGTGTGTGTGTGTGTGTGTGTGTGTGTGTGTGTGTGTGTGTGTGTGTGTGTGTGTGTGTGTGTGTGTGTGTGTGTGTGTGTGTGTGTGTGTGTGTGTGTGTGTGTGTGTGTGTGTGTGTGTGTGTGTGTGTGTGTGTGTGTGTGTGTGTGTGTGTGTGTGTGTGTGTGTGTGTGTGTGTGTGTGTGTGTGTGTGTGTGTGTGTGTGTGTGTGTGTGTGTGTGTGTGTGTGTGTGTGTGTGTGTGTGTGTGTGTGTGTGTGTGTGTGTGTGTGTGTGTGTGTGTGTGTGTGTGTGTGTGCGTGTGTGCGTGTGTGTGTGTGTGTGTGTGTGTGTGTGTGTGTGTGTGTGTGTGTGTGTGTGTGTGTGTGTGTGTGTGTGTGTGTGTGTGTGTGTGTGTGTGTGTGTGTGTGTGTGTGTGTGTGTGTGTGTGTGTGTGTGTGTGTGTGTGTGTGTGTGTGTGTGTGTCCATCCTCCCAACTTTTTTTTTTCCCAGGTAAAATGAAACTCTGCAGAATAAACCTCCGCCCCAATTGAGTTTAAGGCAAAATGAGCTCAGTGAAAATCCAGATCTACTCCAGGGGGAAGGTCTGTAGAGCCCCCCCACACCAAGCGTATACAGTGCAAGGATTTCTAGGTTTACACTTAACATGGGAAGGGTTACTGATGTGGGTGGTGTGGTTGGGAAAGTACTGTAAATGAAATGATGTTAAGTCGATGGGTGGTGCAGATGGATGGGTGGTGGTGCAGGTGGATGGGTGGTGATGCACGAGGGTGGTTATGCAGGTGGATGGGTGGGTGGTGCAGGTGGATGGGTTGGTGGTGCAGGTGGATAGGTGGTGGATGGTGGGTGGTGCAAGTGGATGGTGGGTGATTTAGGTGGATGGTGAGTGGTAAAGGTGGATGGTGGGTGGTAAAGGTGGGTGGATGGTGAGTGGTAAAGGTGGATGGGCGGTGGTGCAGGTGGATGGGTGGTGATGCAAGTGGATGGTGGGTGATACAAGTGGGTGGGTGGTACAAGTGGGTGGGTGAGTGGGCAGGTGTGTAGTGCAGGTGAGTGGCTGGTGCAGGCGTGTGGGTGGCTGAGTGGCTGGTGCAGCTGGATGATGGGTGGTGCAAGTGGGTGGGTGGATGTTGCAGATTGTGCAAGTGGGTGGGTTGGTGTTGCAGATAGTGCAGATGGGTGGGGGTTGTGCAGGTTGTGCAGGTCAGTGAGTGGTGCAGATGGATGGTTGATGTACAGGTGGATGGTGGGTGGTGCAGGTGGATGGTGGGTGATGCAGGTGGATGGTGGGTGACGCAGGTGGATGGGTGGTGCAGGCGGATGGTGGGTGGTGCAGGTGGATGGTGGGAGGTGCAGGTGGATGGTGGGAGGTGCAGGTGGATGGTTGGTGGTGCAGGTGGATGGTGATGTACAGGTGAAGGTGGTGTACAGGTGGATGGGTGGTGCAGGCGGATGGTGGGTGGTGCAGGTGGATGGTGGGAGGTGCAGGTGGATGGTGGGAGGTGCAGGTGGATGGTTGGTGGTGCAGGTGGATGGTGATGTACAGGTGAAGGTGGTGTACAGGTGGTGGGTGGTGCAGGTGGACGGGTGGTGCTCACGGGGTGGTGGGGTGGGTGGAGGCAGGGGGGTGGTCAAACGGGTGGGTGGTGAAGGGGGATAGGTGTTGTAGGCATCTGGGCTGAGCAGGTGGGTGGGTGGATGTTGCAGATTGTGCAAGTGGGTGGGTTGGTGTTGCAGATAGTGCAGATGGGTGGGGGGTGGTGCAGGTTGTGCAGGTCAGTGAGTGGTGCAGATGGATGGTTGATGTACAGGTGGATGGTGGGTGGTGCAGGTGGATGGTGGGTGATGCAGGTGGATGGTGGGTGACGCAGGTGGATGGGTGGTGCAGGCGGATGGTGGGTGGTGCAGGTGGATGGTGGGAGGTGCAGGTGGATGGTGGGAGGTGCAGGTGGATGGTTGGTGGTGCAGGTGGATGGTGATGTACAGGTGAAGGTGGTGTACAGGTGGATGGGTGGTGCAGGCGGATGGTGGGTGGTGCAGGTGGATGGTGGGAGGTGCAGGTGGATGGTGGGAGGTGCAGGTGGATGGTTGGTGGTGCAGGTGGATGGTGATGTACAGGTGAAGGTGGTGTACAGGTGGTGGGTGGTGCAGGTGGACGGGTGGTGCTCACGGGGTGGTGGGGTGGGTGGAGGCAGGGGGGTGGTCAAACGGGTGGGTGGTGAAGGGGGATAGGTGTTGTAGGCATCTGGGCTGAGCAGGTGGGTGGGTGGTGCAGGTGGACGGGTGGTGCTCACGGGGTGGTGGGGTGGGTGGAGGCAGGGGGATCGTCAGACGGGATGGTGGTGAAGGTGGATAGGTGGTGTTGGCATCTGGGTTGTGCAGGTGGGTGGGTGGTGGAAGTGGATGTGTGATCCAGGTGGGTGGGTGGATCAGGTGGATGGTGGGTGCTGTAAATGGATGGGTGGTGGTAATGAAGGTGGCTGGGTGATGGTGTAGGTGGATGGGTGGTGATGCAGGTGCAGGTGGTGGTGCGAGTGGATGGGTGATGCAAGTGGATGGGTGGGTAAGTATTGCAGGTCAGTGGAAGGGTGGGTGATGCAGGTGGTGGTGGTGGGTGGATGGTGGCTGGTGCAGGTGGATGGTGCTGATGGGTCAGTGGGTGGTGCAGGTGGGTCGAAGGGTGGTGCAGGTGGATGGGTGGTGGTGCTGGTGGTGAGGTGGGTGGGTGGTGCAGGTGGGTGGGTGGTGCAGGTGGATGGGTGGTGCAGGTGGATGGATGGTGCAGGTGGATGGGTGGTGATGCAGGTGGATGGTGGGTGGTGCAGGTGGGTGGGTAGTGCAGGCTGGTTGCTGGTGCAGGTGGATGGATGTCTGGATTTGTGGATGGGTGGTGCAAGTGGGTGGGTGGTTCATGCAGGAGGGTGGATGGTTCATGCAGGAGGGTGGTGGGTGGTGCAGGTGGGTAAGTGGTGAAGGTGGATGGGTAGTGAGGGTAGATGGCGGGTGGTGCAGATGGATGGCGGGTGGTGCAGATGCATGGTGGATCTACAGGTGAATGGCTGGTGCAGGTGGGTGGGAATGGTAGGTGCAGGTGGGTGGGAATGGTAGGTGCAGGTGGATGAATGGTGCTGGTAGATGGGTGGTGCAGGTGGATGGGTGGTTCTCGTGGGTGGGTGGTAGAGGAAGGTGGGTGGTGGAGGAAGGTGGTTGGTCAGACAGGTGGGTGGTGTAAGTGGATGGGTGGTGTAAGTGGGTGGGGAATGCAGGTGGATGAGTGATGGAAGTAGATGGGTGATGGAAGTGGATGGGTGATGAAGGTGGGTGTATGGTCTATGTGGGTGGGTGGTTGGGTGGGTGTTGTGGGTGGATGGGTGGTGGTGCAGGTGGATGGACGGTGGTGTACGTGGATGGATGGTGGTGTACGCGGATAGATGGTGGTGTACGTGGATGGGTGATGCAGGCGGTTGGATGATGCAGGCAGTTGGGTGGTGCAGGTGGATGGATGGTGCAAGTGGGTGGGTGGGTGGGTAAGTGGTGCAAGAAGGTGGGTGGGTGAGTGGCGCAAGAAGATGGGTGAGTGAGAGGTGCAGGTGGGTGGATGGTGCAGGTGGGTAGGTGGTGCAGGTGTGTGGGTGGGTGGATGGTCCAGGTGGATGGTGGGTGGTGCATGTGGATGGGTGGTGTTGGCAAGTGGGTGGTGCAGGCAGGAGGGGGGGAGATGGATGGGTTGTGCAGGTGGATGGGTGGTGTACGTGGGTGGGTAGTGCAAATAGATGGCTGCTGCAGGTGGGTGGGTGGGTGGTAGAAGTAGGAGGATGGTGCAGGTGGGTGGGTAGGTTGTGGGCAGTGCAGGTGGGTAGGTTGTGGGCAGTGCAGGTGGGTAGGTTGTGGGCAGTGCAGGTAGGTAGGTTGTGGGCAGTGCAGGTGGGTGGGTGTGTGAGTGGTCCAGATCGGTAGGTTGTGGGCAATGCAGATGGGTGGGTGTGTGAGTGGTCCAGGTGGGTAGGTTGTGGGCAGTGCAGGTGGGTAGGTTGTGGGCAGTGCAGGTAGGTACGTTGTGGGCAGTGCAGGTGGGTGGGTGTGTGAGTGGTCCATGCGGATGGTGGGTGATGCAGGTTGATGGGTGGTGTAGGCAGGTGGGTGGGTGGGACAGGCAGGGTGGGCCATGTAGATGGGTAGTGTAGGTGGATGGGTTGTGCAGATGAATGGGTGGTGTAAGTGGGTGGGTAGTGCATGCAGATTCCTGATGCAGGAGGGTGGGTGGTGGAAGTGGGTAGGTGGTGTAAGTGGGTGGAAGGGTGGGTGATGAAGGTAGGTAGGTGGTGGACAGTGCAGGTGGGTGATGCAAGTGGGTAGGTGGTGAAGGTGGGTGAGTGGTTCAGGTGGATGCTGGGTGATGCAGGTGGATGGTGAGTAATGCAGGTGGATGGGTGGTGGTGAAGGTAGATGATGGGTGGTGGAGGTGGGTGGTTGAGTGGGTAGGTGAGTGGGTAAATGGACGGGTGGGTGGTGCAGATGGGTTGGTGGTGCAGGTGGATGGGTGGGTGGTGCAGGTGGGTGGGTGGGTGGTCCAGGTGGATGGCAGGTGGTGCAGATGTATGGGTGGTGTAGGCAAGTGGGCGGTGCAGGTGAGGGGGTGGTGCAGGCAGGCTGAGGGGCAGGTGGATGGGTGTGCTAGGTGGATAGGTTGTGCAGGTGGGTGGGTGGTGTACGTTGGTGGATGGTGCAAATTGATGGCTGTTGCAGATGGATGGGTGGTAGAAGTGGAATGATGGTGCAGGCGGGTGGATGGTGCAGGTTGGTGGGTGAGTGGGTGGTGCAGGCAGATGGGTTGGCAGGTGGGTGGGGCATGTGGATGGGTGGTGTAGGTGAATGGGTTGTGCACTTGGATGGGTGGTGTAGGTAGATAGCTGATGCAGGTGGAAGTGGGTGGGTGGTGCAGGTGGGTGGCAATGGGTGGGTGGTGCAGGTGGGTGGAAGGGTGGGTAATGCAGGTGGGTGGGTGGTGGGCAATGCAAGTGGGTAATGCAGGTGGGTGGGTGGTGGGCAGTGCAGATGGGTGATGCAGGTGGGTGGATAGATGCTGGGGCAAGTGGGTGGGTGGTGCAGGTGGGTGGGTGGGTGGCGCAGGTGGATGCTGGGTGGTGCAGGTGGAAGGTGGGTGGTGGAGGTGGGTGTGTGGTGCAGGTGAGTGGTGCAGGTAGATGGGTGGTGCAGGTAGATGGGTGATGCAAGTTGATGTGGGTGATGCAGGTTGATGTGGGTGGTGCAGGTGGATGGGTGGTGCAGGTGGATGGGTGGTGCAGGCGGGTGGGTGGGTTGTGTAGGTGGATGGGTGGTGTAGGGGGATAGGTTGTGGTGTAGGTGGGTGGGATGATGGGTGGTGCAGGTGGGTGGTGTTTTTCGGTGGGTAATGCAGGTGGATGGGCGATGAAGGTGGGTGGGTGGTCCAGGTGGGTGGGTGGGTGAATGCTGCAGGTGGTTGGTGGGTGGTTTAGGTAGATGGGTGGTGGTGCAGGAATATGGATGGTGGTGCAGGAAGATGGATGGTGGTGCAGGAAGATAAATGGATGGTGGTGCAGTTGGATGGGTGGTGGTGCAGTTGGATGGGTGGTGTAGGTGGGTGAGTAGTTCAGGCAGATGGCTGATGCACATTGGTGGGTGGTGAAAGTGGGTGGGTGGTGCAGGTGGACGGTGGGTGGTGCAGGTTGACAGTGGGTGGTGCAGGTGGATGGTGGAACAGTGGGTGGTGGAGGTGTATGGCGGGTGGCACAAGTGGATGGTGGGTGGTGCAAGTGGATGGTGGGTGGTGCAGATGGATGGTGGGTGGTGGATGGTGCATGTGGAGGTGAAGCAATGGAGGTGCAGGTGGATGGGTGGTGCAGGCGGGTGGGTGGGTTGTGTAGGTGGATGGGTGGTGTAGGGGGATAGGTTGTGGTGTAGGTGGGTGGGATGATGGGTGGTGCAGGTGGGTGGTGTTTTTCGGTGGGTAATGCAGGTGGATGGGCGATGAAGGTGGGTGGGTGGTCCAGGTGGGTGGGTGGGTGAATGCTGCAGGTGGTTGGTGGATGGTGGGTGGTTTAGGTAGATGGGTGGTGGTTTAGGTAAATGGGTGGTGGTGCAGGAAGATGGATGGTGGTGCAGGAAGATGGATGGTGGTGCAGGAAGATAAATGGATGGTGGTGCAGTTGGATGGGTGGTGTAGGTGGGTGAGTAGTTCAGGCAGATGGCTGATGCACATGGGTGGGTGGTGAAAGTGGGTGGGTGGTGCAGGTGGACGGTAGGTGGTGCAGGTTGACAGTGGGTGGTGCAGGTGGATGGTGGAACAGTGGGTGGTGGAGGTGTATGGTTGGTGGCACAAGTGGATGGTGGGTGGTGCAAGTGGATGGTGGGTGGTGCAGATGGATGGTGGATGGTGGATGGTGCATGGTGCATGTGGAGGTGGATGGTGCATGTGAAGGTGAAGCAATGGAGGTGCAGGAGGTTGGGTGGTGTAGGCGGTTGGGTGGTGTGGATGGATGGGTGGTGTGGATGGATGGGTTGTGGTGGAAGTAGAGTCAATGGGTGGTGCAGGTGGATGGGTGGTGTAGGTGGATGGGTGGTGCAGGTGGATGGGTGGTGTAGGTGGATGGGTGGTGCAGGTGGATGGGTGGTGTAGGTGGATGGGTGGTGCAGGCAGGTGGGTGGGTGGTGGAAGGGGTTGGGTTGTGCAGGTGGGTTGCTGGATAATGCAGGTGGGTGGGTAGCTTGTGCAAGTGGATGGGTGGGTGGTGGTGCAGGCGGATGGGTGGTGCAAGTGGGCGGGACGGTGGGAAGTGCAAGTGGATGGTAGGTGGTGCAGGTAGATGGTGAGTGGTGCAAGTGGATGGTAGGTGGTGCAGGTGGATAGTGGGTGATGCGAGTGGATAGTGGGTGATGCAGGTGGGTGGTGCAGGTGGATGGGTGATGGTGCAAGTGGATGGCGGGTGGGGCAGGTAGGTGGGTGGTGTAGGTGGATGAGTGTTGTAGGTGAGTGGTGTAGGTGGATAACTGGTGTAGGTGGCTGGGTGGTTTGGGTGGATGGGTGTTGCAGATGGGTGGATAGTGAAGGTGGATGGGATGGTGATGGTGGATAGGTGGTGTAGGTGGATAAGTGGTGTAGGTGGATATGTGGTGTAGGTGGACAGGTGTAGGTGGATAGGTGGTGTAGGTGGATGGAGAGTGGTATAGATGGATGGAGAGCGGTGTAGATGGATGGAGAGTGGTGTAGGTGGATGGAGAGGGTGTAGGTTGATGGAAGGGTGGTGCAGGTGGATGGAAGGGTGGTGCAGGTGTATGGAAGGGTGATGTAGGTGGATTGGAGGGTGGTGTAGGTGGATGAAGAGTGGTGTGGCTGGACGGGAGGGTGATGTAGGGAGATGGGTGGGTGGTGTAGGTGGATGTAGAGTGGTGTGGGTGGATGGAAGGGTGATGTAGGGAGATGGGTGGGTGGTGTAGGTGGATGTAGAGTGGTGTGGGTGGATGGAAGGGTGATGTAGGTGGATTGAAGGGTGCTCTAGGTGGATGGGAGGGTGGTGTTGGTGGATGGAAGGAAGGAAGGAAGGTGTTGGTGGATGGGAGGGTGGTGTAGAAGGGATGGTGGGTGGCTTAGACGGATGGGTGAGTGGCGTGGATTAGTGGGTGGCGTAGGTGGGCAGATGGTGTAGATGGTTCGGTAGGGTAGCTTATAAGCTGATGTGAATAAAGAGTACAGCATTATAAAAGAAACGGTAGGATGGCAATAGTACAAATAAATGGAAGATTATAATTACACCCAGAGTTCTATACGGAGGAGGAAAAAATGCATAAAAATATATACCACCCTGGCCAGGCGTTAGGTAGAATGAGACGGAGGGGAGGGGCAACAACCCCGCAAATTCTAAACCTACTGTTATCATGGCAAAGGTTACTGGTGCGGGTGAGTGGTGTAGTAGTAAGGAGGTGGTGTAGGTGGGTAGGTGGGGTAGATGGTGTAGGTGGGTGGGTAGGGTAGGTGGGTGGTGGTATGGTATAGGTGGGTGGTGGTATGGTATAGGTGGGTGGGTGGTATACGTGGGTGGTATAAGTTGGTGGGTGGTGTAGGTGAGAGGGTGGTATAGGTGAGAGGGTGCTTTGGTTGAAAGGGTGGTATAGTTGAAAGGGTGGTACAGGTGAGAGGGTGGTATAGGTGAGAGGATGGTATAGGTGAGAGGGTGGTATAGTTGAAAAGGTGGTATAGGTGAGAGGGTGGTACAGGTGAGAGGGTGGTGTAGGTATATAATTTCTATTGGGTGGGTGATGATTTGAGTGTGAGGGTGAGTAGGGTGGTAGGTGGAGCAGGTGACAGTATGGTGTAACTAGTATTATCTGACGTGAATAAACAGGATAACATTATACTGTCATAAGATAAAGGGACAAAGGGAAGGTGAGGTATGTATTGGTGACAGTTGTCGCGATAACTTACGATGATGATGATGATGATGATGAGTGATGATGATAGTTGTGGCGATAATTATATAGATTATTTACCTAAGGAGAAATTTTGGACAGTAATATACATACACCTGGTTCAGGGCACCCCCACCTGCAGGGTGAGGGGTGCCCTGGGATTTGTGGCACTGCCAATATGTAGTCGTAGATATTAATCCAACGTCTTATCCTGGTTAGTGTATATTGTTACATAGCCTATGATTTCATCATCCTTTGTGTAATTCTAACGTACAGTATCCTGCATGTTTGATCACGAGCGTGTTCTACCTCACTCCCCCACCTCCTCCCTTATATTAGAGTAAGTCGTTCTTTCTGTTGTTCAGAGCAGGATTGTCAACTCTTTGTCCCCATGGCTTCATTTGCGCGTCCTTCTTACAAGTTGTATCAAGCTCTGCCGGCCCCTATATAATGAGCTCAGTCTCTGCATTATTGCCACTTAGATCTACTCCTCATTTTGATCACATCTCTGTCCTCCCCTGTACAGTTGTTATTATTGTGAGTGCTCAGGAAGAGTCCAACCATCTAGCAGCTGTGTGATTTGAGTATAACTGTTACTGCATTTTTTTCTTGTACTGTGTAGCATAAGGTGTTAATTCTTAGGCCTGGTGGGGCTTTTGTGATTCATGTGTTTTGGGTGTCAGCCCTTATTAATAATATTTTGTATCTGTAATAATATATCTTGCATTCACTGAGTATTATCTGGTATTCTCATTTTATCAGAGCTGACTTAGATCAATTTACTCTTGCTAATTTCGTGTTAATAGAGGCTATTGCAGTTAACCATATATTTAACCTGTTTTTTGCCATTATATTATCCTTATGAGTTCTGAATGTTATGTTGTTAGTTTGAGCATTAAACTTTAACTTGTAATTTTACCTAACTCTTTTGTTTTGAACCTGGAACTTTACGGGACAGTAGTGATTTTTAGTATCCTCACTTAAAGTGTACATTATCTTTCTCTGTTCCGTAACATAAATTTGGCGACCTCTTATCAGGATATTCAGGATATTATCATAAGGATATTGCTTGATATTTTGTGACTGTGATTTATTCATAATGTCTACTATTACTACGCTTGATGAAGCCAAAGATTTTTTGTCAAATGTGCAAACAGTTTGTGATGTAGAAAACAGAACAAAGAATGAACTTAAGCTTGTTGCTCAACAATTGGGAATTGCTGTTCGCTCTCATCATTCTAAAGATCAAATTGTTGACATGATTAATGAAAGCTTGTTTAATGTAACTCCTCGAAATAAGCAAACGCAGATTGAATTAGCTAAGTTAAAGCTAGCCCTGCATGAGGTTCGTGCTAAGGAGGCTGAATTTCAGGCAAAAGCTCGTATTCAGGAGGCTGAGTTTCAGGCAAATGCTAAGGAGGCTGAGTTTCAGGCTCGTGCTAAGGAGGCTGAGTTTCAGGCACAAGTTGAACTTGCTAGGATTCAGGCAGACCATGAGTATCGCATGAAACAAGGTGGAACTGGATCATCTAGCTCTGATGATTTTGATGTGGCTAAAAATGTTAAACTTGTCCCTCCTTTTAATGAATCTGATTTAACAAAGTATTTTCAGTTGTTTGAGAGGGTAGCTACAGGTTTTAATTGGCCCAAAGAGTATTGGCCAGTACTCCTTCAAACTGTTCTCACCGGTAAAGCTCAAATAACTTATGCATCTTTGCCTCAGGATCAATCTGATAATTATGATGTAGTTAAGAGCGTGATTCTTAAGGCCTATGAGCTTGTTCCTGAAGTCTATAGAGTAAAATTTAGGACAACTTATCAGCAAGATAAGCAATCCCATGTTGAGAATGCAAAAATCAAAGAAGATCTGTTAGAGCAGTGGTTAAATTCTAAGAATGTGGGTTCTGATTTTGACAAATTTAAGCAGATGATTTTGCTGGAGGACTTCAAAAGGTGTATTAATAAAGATGTAAGCCTATATCTTGATGAGAGAAGAATAGATAATTTGTCTGATGCTGCAGTTTTAGCTGATGAATATGTTCTTACTTACAAGAGATATTCTAGAGAAAAAGGGAAAGCTGAGAGTAAGTACGTTGCCTCTACTCAGAGTACAGGTAACAGGAAAGGGAATAAAGATGATGTTTCTCAGGAAGTAAATACCAGCTCCACCTCTAGATTTCAGAAAAGTAAATGTACTTATTGTAGTAAGCTTGGTCATACTATGGAGAAACGTTTCAGGAAACAGCGTGTTGTGAACAAAAAGGAGTCTTTAACCCGCCTGTCCCGACCACTTTTTCACCACTGGTACCCCCCAATCCCGACCATTTTTCGACCCTTTTTTTTTTTTGCAAAAACTTTCGCTTTTGGTGAGAAACAATGGTCAGTGACAAGGAAATTGTTCCCCGGGGTCCATAATTACCCTAAACAGGTATGCCTTTGTCCCACCTGGCCCCGTGTTCTCCGTAGGCGGTCTGAGCCTCTAACGTTTTCTATGGTATTATAAGTCTGGGAAACCAATGAAAGTAAGTAGATATGTATTTATTACAAACATAAAAACATGTGATAAAAGAGTATATTGGATTTTATACAAAAATAGAGCAGAAATAAGCATTGTACCATCGTGCGAAACGAGCAAAATTGGGCAACTTGGACACGATGAATCGCTAACATTCGAAAATCATGATACATATCATTTTTTTTTACTTACATAATACTTCTACAATAACATTATACCATTTTACATTTTATTGAACTGTTTTTACGTATTCACAGGCATTTTGATAACATTTAGCGCAATGTTAGCGCTTATTTACGTAGTGAGTGAACTTGCTGTGACTGTTGTTTCAACTCGTATTGTGTTTTTTCTACTTACATAATACTCTTCTAATAACATTATACACTTTTCAACTTTATAGAACTGTTCTGAGATAATTTCAGGCCTTATGTAAATATATAGCGTAATAATAGCGCATAATAACACACATGGTGAAGTCGCTATGACTACTATTTCAACTTACAACCTATTTTTGTACTTATATAATAATTCTCCACTAACATTGCACATGTTTACACTTGATATAATTGATATCACATAATTTTAGAACTTACGATGCAACTGAGCATCATATTAGCGCCAGATACTAACACAGGGAGTGTTATCGTGATATCATTTGTTTCATCTTACACTAGTATTCAACTTATAAAATACCTTACTACTAACATTACAACAAATTCCACTTTATATAATTCCTATCACATACTTACTGACCAGAATGTGGGTGTACTCATGACATCAATTATTACAACTTACACTATTGTTCAACTTATACGTTTTATTCATGCTAACATTACACCCGTTTCCACTTTATATTCTTGCTATCACATATTTACTGACCAGAGTGTTATACTGAGCGTCATATTTTCGCAGATTTACACAGTGGGTGTACTCATGACATCAATTATTACAACTTACACTATTTTTCAACTTATACGTTTTATTCATGCTAACATTACACCCATTTCCACTTTATATTCTTGCTATCACATATTTACTGACCAGAGTGTTATACTGAGCGTCATATTTTCACAGATTTATACAGTGGGTGTAGGTTTCATATCACTTCGTTCAACTTACACTATCTCTCAACTTATACATTACTTTCCTGCAAACATTACACCCGTTTCAAGTTTATATAAGACTTGGCACATACTGACTGGCCTTACCATTATACTGAGCGTCATATCGCCATCCCACACAGTTTCAGTAGTGTAGGAAGTTATGGTACTCTCTGAAACATGGTTGAAGGCACAACGCAACATTGGTGGTGGTGGGGGAGGTGGAGAGCGGCGCCTTTCATCACTCGCACTTCTCTTCCCTCTCCCTTTTCCTTTACCCTTTCCCTTCCCTTTCCTTCCTTTCCCCACATCCTGGGGCTGTGTGGAGGAAGTTTGGGAATATTGTATGGTGAAAGACGTGCTGGGGAGTGGCTCCACCTCCTCTCCCCTAGGCCTACGTGCACCACGTGCTCGTGCTGCCTCCCTCACACCACTTCCCTTTCACCCTGCACTCCCGCCACACCACTTTCGCCTTCCCCAGACAAAACACTAGGCCATACTTTATTTGCCTTCTCGCCCCACCTTCTGATCCTCGGGGTGAGATTTTTTCCTTCCCCAACCACGAGACAACATCACGTCCTAAGCCGCCGTCATCGTCATCGTCCTCATCCTCGTCCTCATCAGAATCTCTCTCTAGGGGATGGAGAGAGGTCCATGCAGGTGTTTTGGGTGCAGGCTGGCCTTCCCTTGCCTTACGATACGTGACATACCGCTTTTTCCGGGGCGAAGGGACCTCCTCATCACTGCTTGTTATTTCCTCCTCAGGCTGCACATAATCTCGATACACCACATCATCATCAAGTGGAGAATCACTATCTCCAGTGAAGGCATCCAGGGCGGGATGTATTTCGTCGTCTGAGAGACCTTTACGCGCCATGTCTGACCTGGGTCACTGCTAACAGGTGAGTGACCGAGACAAGGGCGAGCGCAGGTCACGCGGGGTCTGGGACGCTGCCCGCCTGGGGGCAGGTAGGGGAGGCTTGGGTACGTGGGCGAATCGAAAATCTCGCGCGAATTTTGAAAATTGTGGAAATTAAGAACCTTGCAATTGCAGGACGTTGAAGTACGTCAACGGGATTGGCAGTGACATAAAGTGAGGACGTGGAAGTACGTCAACGGGATGCCGCTGGTTAAATATTCAGTCAATTGGTCTAGTGTCCACCCTTGAGAGTTCCCAGAATTCTTTAACTGAGTTAACTGAACCTGCTTTGAGGGGTAAATTAAATTCTCATGATGAAGCTCCTCTTTTGAGCAGTAACGTGGGTGACGCTCTCAAGAGTTCATGTGCTAATTTCCTGTCTCATGGTTTTGTCAGTCCTCCTTCTGACAGTAATGACAGGAAATCAGTTAAAAAATATATCGTGATACAGGTTCTTGCCAATCCCTTTATGCTGACCAGTGTTCCTAGGCTCTAATGTTAATTCCTCTGATGAAACTGTAATCTTACAAGGTGTAGGGAATAATTACTTCTCTGTCCCTCTGTGCAGAGTGAATTTAGGAGGTCTGGTTTTTTGTTAATGGTTCCGTTATGGTTGGGTTGGTTGAGACACTCTAACCAATGTCAGGTGGTAACTTTCTTACTTGGAAATGATAGTGGTGGAAGTCAAGTGTGTCCAGCTCCTCAGTTGTCTAGTGAGCCAGTGGCTGCGGCCCAGGATTGTGGATGTCCCTGATGTGTTCTCTGCAGCGGTGCAGCTGTCACTTAGGGCTAAGTCTAAAGTTACTGGTGACTTAAAGGATAATGATGATGATGATGTTATCCTAGCTGACACTTTTCTTGCTAATTTGGACCACTCACCAGATGAGGGGCAGTACACTGTAGTGTTGATAATTTGTCTCGTCAGAGTTGGTTGAGTTGCAGGTTGCTGACCCTGAGTTGAAAGGTCTAGCTAACTCTACTTGCAGTGATGAAGGAGTCAGCTGGTGCTTCTACTTGTTATTATATAAAGTCAGGAGCTAGCTTATGAGGGAAGTGTAGACCTCCAACAGCATCAGCCGACTGTGAATGGGAGGTTGTACATCAAGTTGTCATCCCTCATGTTTGTAGGCAGGATATCATTAGAGTGGCTCATGATTCCAGTTTTGGCAAGGACACAACTTGGAGCTGAGGAAGACTGTGGCACGCATTTTGAAACACTTCTACTGGCCAGGTATCTTCAGGGATGTTTCCTGGTATTTGTAAGTCTTGTCACACCTGTCAAGTTGTGGGGAAGTGTAATCAGACCAAAAAGGTTGCACCTCTAGTTCCCATTCACTCCGTTTGAGGCGCCATTCACCCGTGTGTTGGTGGATG
>NW_027644800.1:0-4995 GCF_032717465.1 Coenobita brevimanus | reverse complement strand
AAAGAATAGATAATTTGTCTGATGCTGCAGTTTTAGCTGATGAGTATGTTCTCACTCACAAGAGATATTCTAGAGAAAAAGGGAAAGGTGAGACTAAGTACGTTGCCTCTACTCAGAGCACAGGTAACAGGAAAGAGAATAAAGATGATGTTTCTCAGGAAGTAAATACCAGCTTCACCTCTAGATTACAGAAAAGTAAATGTACTTATTGTAGTAAGCTTGGTCATACTACGGAGAGATGTTTCAGGAGACAGCGTGATGTGAACAAAAAGGAGTCTTTAAATATTCAGTCAATTGGTCTAGTGTCCACTCTTGAGAGTTCCCAGAATTCTTTAACTGAGTTAACTGAACCTGCTTTGAGGGGTAACTTAAATTCTCATGATGGAGCTCCTCTTTTGAGCAGTAACGTGGGTGACACTCTCAAGAGTTCATGTGCTAATTTCCTGTCTGATGGTTTTGTCAGTCCTCTGGACAGTAATGACAGGAAATCAGTTCAAATATATCGTGATACAGGTGCTTGCCAATCCCTTATGCTGACCAGTGTTCTAGGCTCTAATGTTAATTCCTCTGATGAAACTGTAATCTTACAAGGTGTAGGGAATAATTACTTCTCTGTCCCTCTGTGCAGAGTGAATTTAGAGTCTGGTTTTGTTAATGGTTCCATTATGGTTGGGTTGGTTGAGACACTCCCAATGTCAGGTGTAACTTTCTTACTTGGAAATGATATTGGTGGAAGTCAAGTGTGTCCAGCTCCTCAGTTGTCTAGTGAGCCAGTGGCTGCGGCCCAGGATTGTAGTGTCCCTGATGTGTTCCCTGCATGTGCTGTCACTAGGGCTAAGTCTAAAGTTACTGGTGATTTAGAGGATAATGATGATGATGATGTTATCCTAGCTGACACTTTTCTTGCTAATTTGGACCACTCACCAGATGAGGCATTACACTGTAGTGTTGATAATTTGTCTCGTCAAGAGTTGGTTGAGTTGCAGGTTGCTCACCCTGAGTTGAAAGGTCTAGCTAACTCTGCTTACAGTGAAGAAGAGTCAGCCGGTGCTTCTACTTGTTATTATGTAAAGTCAGGAGTACTTATGAGGAAGTGGAGACCCCCAACAGCATCAGCCGACTGTGAATGGGAGGTTGTACATCAAGTTGTCATCCCTCGTGTTTGTAGGCAGGATATCATTAGAGTGGCTCATGATTCCAGTTTGGCAGGACACCTTGGAGTGAGGAAGACTGTGGCACGCATTTTGAAACACTTCTACTGGCCAGGTATCTTCAGGGATGTTTCCTGGTATTGTAAGTCTTGTCACACCTGTCAAGTTGTGGGAAGTGTAATCAGACTGAAAAGGTTGCACCTCTAGTTCCCATTCCTCCTTTTGAGGCGCCTTTCACCCGTGTGTTGGTGGATATTGTGGGCCCTCTTCCTAAGACTTCTTCAGGATTTTCTTATGTGTTGACCCTGATTGATATGGCTACTCGTTATCCTGAAGCCATTCCACTTAGAAACATCTCAGCAAAGAACGTGGTTAAGGAAATGCTAGGGTTCTTCACAAAGTTTGGTCTGCCCAAGGAGGTACAGTCAGACCGGGAAGTAATTTCATGTCGAATGTTTTCAAGCAGTCTCTGAAAGAGTTGGGCATCACCCAGATCACGTCTTCAGCTTACCATCCCCAGACCCAAGGAGCGTTGGAGAGATACCATCAAAGACTCAAATCGATGCTCAAGAAATACTGTTTGGAACATCAGAAAGACTGGGATAAAGGTCTTCCATTCGTTGTGTTTGCCGCAAGAGAATCTCCAAATGAATCACTGGGCTTCTCACCTTTTGAACTACTGTTTGGCCATGAAGTAAGAGGACCCCTTAGGTTACTCAAGGAATGCTGGCTGTCGGAGGAAGATGACGTCAACCTGCTGGAGTATGTGATGAAGTTCAAAGAACGGCTGTCCACTGCTTTACAGCTGGCGAGAGAGAATTTAGGAGCTGCTCAGGAGAAGATGAAGACTTGGTATGATAAGAAGTCCAGGTTACGCCACTTTCAGCCAGGAGATCAGGTTTTGATTCTGCTACCAGTTCATGGGCAACCTCTTCAAGCCAAGTTTAGTGGTCCTTATTTCGTGGAGAAGAAACTCAGTGATGTCAACTATGTCATCGCCACACCAGATCGTAGAAAGAGCAAGCAACTATGTCACATCAACATGCTAAAGTTATATCACAGGCGGGACGAAAATAATCCAGTCTGCACTGTAGCTGTTCCACCCGAGTCAGCAAGTGAAGCTCTCCCATGCAGTATGAGCCTGAGTGATAGTTTGGGGAAGAATCCTGATATCATGAATGATCTCCAGACTAAGCTTTCTCATCTACCTCCCAAGGAAAGGCAGGAGTTTTCGGCATTACTGCAGGAGTACCCGCAAGTGTTCCGTGCCACTCCAGGAAGAACCACTGTGTTGATGCATGATGTCGATGTTGGAGACGCAAAGCCAATTAAATTGCCTCCTTACCGTGTGAACCCAGTGAAAGTTCCTCTCATCCAGAAGGAGCTTGGCTACCTGTTGGACCACAAGATGATTGAGCCCTGTCAGAGCGAGTGGAGTTCTCCTGTCACTCTGGTCCCTAAGCCAGGTGGGTCACAGCGGCTTTGCATTGACTACAGACGTGTTAATCAGATAACCAAAACAGACACTTACCCTCTCCCTCGTGTGGAAGATTGCATAGACAAGATCGGAAAGGCTAGGTACATAAGTAAGTTTGATTTGTTAAAGGGATACTGGCAAGTACCTATGACTGAACGTGCTAGGGAGATCTCATGTTTTGTAACATTAGGAAAGACCTTTGCATGGTCTGTAATGCCATATACAGATTGTTTTAGAGTAATAAGAAATTTCCTTTGTAAATTTCTTTTTTCTTTGTGGGGAGGTGTTACATAGCCTATGATTTCATCATCCTTTGTGTAATTTTAACGCACAGTTGCTGCATGTTTGATCACGAGCGTGTTCTGCCTCAGTCCCCCCCTTCTACCGTTATAGTAGAGTAAGTCGTTCTCTCTGTTATTCAGAGCGGGATTTTCAGCTCTTTGTCCCCATGGCTTCATTTGCGCGTCCTTCTTACAAGTTGTATCAAGCTCTCCTGGCCCCTATATAATGAGCTCAGTCTCTGCATCATGGCCACTTAGATCTGCTCCTCATTTTGTTCACATCTCTGTCCTCCCCTATACATATATTATTATTGTGAGTGCTCAAGAAATCTCCAAACATCTAGCAGCTGTGTGTAATTTGAGTATAACTGTTGTATTTTTTCTTGTACTGTGTAGCATAAGGTTAATTCTTAGGCCTAGTGAGGTTTTTGATTGATGTTGGGTTTTGTGTCAGTCATTTTTGATAATAGTTTGTATCTGTAATAATTTATCTGGCATTCACTGAGTATTATCTGGTATCTTATTTTATCAGGGCTGACTTAGATAAATTTACTCTTGCTAATTTCGTGTTAATAGAGGCTATTGCAGTTAACCATATATTTAACCTGTTTATTTGCCATTACATTATCCTTATGAGTCCTGAATGTTTTGTTGTTAGTTTGAGCATTAAACTTTAACTTGTAATTTTACCTAACTCTTTTGTTTTGAACCTGGAACTTTACGGGACAGTAGTGACTCTTCGTATTCTCACTTAAAGTGTACATTATCTTTCTCTGTTCCATAACATAAATTTGGCGACCTCATATCAGGATATTCAGGATATTATCATAAGGATATTGCTTGATATTTTGTGACTGTTACTTATTAATTATGTCTACTATTACTACACTTGATGAAGCCAAAGATTTTTTGTCAAATGTGCAAACAGTGTGTGATATAGAAAACAGAACAAAGAATGAACTTAAGATTGTTGCTCAACAATTGGGAATTGTTGTTCGCTCTCATCAGTCTAAAGATCAAATTGTTGCCATGATTAATGAAAGCTTGTTTAATGTAACTCCTCCAAATGAGCAAACGCAGATTGAATTAGCTAAGTTACAGCTAGCCCTGCAGGAGGCTAAGGCTAAGGAGGCGGAGGCCCGTTCTAAGGAGGCTGAGGCACAAGTTGAAATTGCTAGGATTCAGGCAGACCATGAGTATCGCATGAAACAAGGTGGAACTGGATCATCTAGCTCTGATGATTTTGATGTGGCTAAAAATGTTAAACTTGTCCCTCCTTTTAATGAATCTGATTTAACAAAGTATTTTCAGTTGTTTGAGAGGGTAGCTACAGGTTTTAATTGGCCCAAACAGTATTGACCAGTACTCCTTCAAACTGTTCTCACCGGTAAAGCTCAAGTAACTTATGCATCTTTGCCTCAGGATCAATCTGATAATTATGATGTAGTTAAGAGCTTGATTCTTAAGGCCTATGAGCTTGTTCCTGAAGCCTATAGAGTAAAATTTAGGACAACTTACAAGCAAGATAAGCAATCCCATGTTGAGTATGCAAAAATCAAAGAAGATCTGTTAGAGCAGTGGTTAAATTCTAAGAATGTGGATTCTGATTTTGGTAAATTTAAGCAGATGATTTTGCTGGAGGATTTCAAAAGGTGTATTTATAAAGATGTAAGCCTATATCTTGATGAGAAAAGAATAGATAATTTGTCTGATGCTGCAGTTTTAGCTGATGAGTATGTTCTCACTCACAAGAGATATTCTAGAGAAAAAGGGAAAGCTGAGAGTAAGTACGTTGCCTCTACTCAGAGTACAGGTAACAGGAAAGAGAATAAAGATGATGTTTCTCAGGAAGTAAATACCAGCTTCACCTCTAGATTTCAGAAAAGTAAATGTACTTATTGTAGTAAGCTTGGTCATACTACGGAGAGATGTTTCAGGAGACAGCATGATGTGAACAAAAAGGAGTCTTTAAATATTCAGTCAATTGGTCTAGTGTCCACTCTTGAGAGTTCCCAGAATTCTTTAACTGAGTTAACTGAACCTGCTTTGAGGGGTAACTTAAATTCTCATGATGGAGCTCCTCTTT
>NW_027644799.1:0-33359 GCF_032717465.1 Coenobita brevimanus | reverse complement strand
CTTGCAACCCATTTGCCACCCACCTGCCAACCATTACCCACCTCCCACCTACTACCAGTCTGACTACCACCTACTCTTCCCGCCGATCCGCCTGCCGGATATGTACGTTAGCCGCCGTAGCACCCGCCGCCGCCAACAACGCCGCCCCGCCTTAGCGCCTGCTTAGCCTGCTTGTGCGCGCAACCTTGCCGCGCCAACATAGCGCCCGCCGCCTTGCGCCATGCTTGCTGCGTAACGCGTGGCAATAGCGCGCAACGTGGCGAAATAGCGGCATATGCTGGCATGGCATAACGCCGCTAACGGCAGCAATAACGCGTAACGGCGTGGCGAAATAGCAGCGTAACATGTGAAATGGCAGCGTAACGGCGGCAATAAACGCGTAACCGCGTGTGGCTCGCGCCGGCATCTTAGCGTAACGCGTGGCATCTTCGCCTTCGCTGCTGGCCATCGCCGCCGCCGCCTGCCTGCTTACCGCCGCCCGCCGCCTGCCCGCCACCTGCTGCGCCTGCCACCTGCTGCGCCTGCTTCTGCCTGCCCACCATATGTGCGCTGCCGCTGCCCGCATAACGGATTTGCCATAACCGCATAGCCAGACGCCCGCTCTTACCTGTGCGCCCATATGCCGCCGCCACCAGCCATATGCTTAGCAACCGCATGTGGTTGTACCGCTTCGCAGCATTAGCCGCCAGCCGCCTGCCTGTACCATAGCCATAACCACTTCACCCTTACCATGCGCCGCCTGTAACCGCCCATAGCCGCAGCGCCTGCCCGCCTTACCGCCATCGCCATATGCCGCCCAGCCATACCGCCTTGCTCATAGCCGCAACAGCCTTATAACCAGCCTGCCTGCGCCATATATGCTTATACTTATATAACAGCAGCTCGCCGCGCCAACCATCGCCCATATAGCCGCCACCATGTGCGCCGCCACTTCGCCGCCTTAGCCGCCGCCGCCCGCCATGCCGCCCTGCCACTGCGCCCGCCTGCCCATGCCCGCCGCCCGCCGCCGATGCATACCGCCGGCAACCACCGATGCATACCTGTGCGCCGCCGATGCGCCCATAGATACCGCCTGTACAACCGCCTTCTTTCCGCCGCTGCGCCATAAACACTGACTGCCGCCTGCCTGCTGCCCCACTTCGCCGCCGCCCCCGCCACCTGTACTTCGCCGCCTGTGCTTTACCGCGTGTGCTTTACTTGCTTATGTACTTCCATATCTTAACACTGTATATGCTTAAAATCATATGTACTTCGCCGCCTGCCGCCATGCATAACCGCCCGCCCGTAACCGCTTTACCGCCGCCATGCGCATGCAACTTCATATGTACCGCCAACCGCCACCGCCGCCGCCGCAACCACGCCTGCACCGCCACCAATAACATGCAACTTCACCTTCGCCGCCGCCATATATGCCACCAACACTTGCCATTGCCACATATGCCGCCGCCTGCCATGCTTCGCACCACCATATATGCTTCTTTTAACATACTTATGCAACATATATGCCACCAGCAACACCTGCTGTATAGTACCATAGCCCGCCTGCCTACCATACCTGCCGCCACCTGCTGCCACCGCCAAGCAACCCCTTGACCGCCTGCTGCTTCACTTGACCGCCTGCTGCTTATGATAGCATATGCACCGCCAGGCGCCTGTAACCCTTGTTAACATGTACTTCATAACACTGCCTTTCGCCGCCGCCCTTACTATATATGACCTGTGCCACGTATAACCGCCGCCACGTGTACTCAACCAATCCTTGCCACTGTAAATCGCCGCCGCTAACATATATACCTTAGTCCTTCACCAGCCATACCTGCAATCGCCACCATGTGCCACCATAATCGCCACCAACCACGCCTGTACGCCACTGTGCGCCTGCTGCTACTTGCATATAACCGCCACCATAATCACCGCCGCCCGCCGCCACCATATATGCATAAACGCCTTAACGCCTGCATAACAACAACCATACGCATATGCCACCGCCACCATTTACATGCCACTGCCGCAAGCATATACCCGCCATGACTATTTGCATTATTGACTTGACCACCTTACGTATTGACTGCAACAACATAACAACCTGCTATAACGCCTGCCATACTGCTGTAGCATACTTATATTATTGTATATGCCTGTATGCCTGCCATGTGCACCTTAACCTGCCATAGCCACTGCAGCAACATAACATATGCGTTATATATACCTTACGCGTTATACTATACATACCACGTACCACCTACCTGCCACGTACCACCTACCTGCCACGTACCACCTACCACCTAGCTACCACCTACCTGCCACCTGCCACCTACCACCTACCTGCCACCTGCCACCTACCACCTACCTGCCACCTGCCACCTGCCACCTGCCACCTACCACCTACCTGCCACCTGCCACCTACCTGCCACCTACCACCTACCTGCCACCTACCTGCCACCTACCACCTACCTGCCACCTACCACTTGCCGCCCATCTGCCACCCACCTGCCACTTAACACCTACCACTTAACACCTATCACCTGCCACCTACCACCTGCCACCTACCACCTGCCACCCACCCACCTACCCACCCACCTACCCACCCACCTACCCACCAGAGCCTTCCTGATCGCTGACAACTCTACTGATGAAGCCAGCTCAAAATAAAACTTACTTTTGTTTAATAAAATCTGGAAATCTTTTATCATACCTCGATTACCTCTGTCTTTATACCTGAAAACTATTTGATGTGGGGTTGGTGTGGATATTTTGGGGTTGGGATGGTTATAAGGTGGGGCTGGTTATAAGGTGGGGCTGGTTATAAGGTGGGGTTGGTTGAAAGGGCTTTATACTGAAGGAAGAATTGGATGTTGTGGAGGGTTGGGATGGATGTCGTGGGGTTGGGTTGGGTTGGGATGGATGTCGTGGGGTTGGGTTGGGTTGGGATGGATGTCGTGGGGTTGGGTTGGGTTGGGATGGATTGGATGTCGTGGGGTTGGGTTGGGTTGGGTTGGATTGGATGTCGTGGGGTTGGGTTGGGTTGGGTTGGATTGGATGTCGTGGGGTTGGGTTGGGTTGGGTTGGATGTCGTGGGGTTGGGTTGGGTTGGGATGGATGTCGTGGGGTTGGGTTAGGTTGGGATGGATGTCGTGGGGTTGGGTTGGGTTGGATTGGATGTCGTGGGGTTGGGTTGGGTTGGGTTGAATATCGTGGGGATGGGATGGACTGGATTGGATACAGTGGATGAGTTGGACTGTGTATTACTGAGTACTGGAATGGATATGCTCTATTCCCTATTCCCCTTCTCTTTCGTTTAGCTGCTGGCTTTTTCCTGCTCCCCCACCCCTTGCACCTCCCTCTCCTTTTACCTATTCTCCCTCCCCTCACCCCACACCCCCCAACCCCATCTCCCCCCTCACCCACTCCCCCCTCACTCCCCCTCTCCCCTCCCCTCCCCCCACCTCCCCCTCCCCCCACCACCTCCCCCCCCCCCACCCCCCCCCCCCACCACCCCCCCCCCCCCCCCCCCCCCCCCCCCCCCCCCCCCGCCCCCCCCCCCCCCCGCCCCACCCCACCCCCCCCCCACCCCACCCACCCCCCCCACCCCTCCCCTCCCCCACCCCACCCCACCCCTCCCAGCCCTCCCACCCCTCACCCTACCCCTCACCCTACCCCTCACCCTACCCCTCACCCTACCCCTCACCCTACTCCTCACCACACCCCAGGGCCCTCTCTAGGACTATTACAACTGATTCTTTCCTTTTACTCTGAAAATTTCCCACACTTTAAACACTTTCTCCTTGAATATTAACCCCAGTTGTCTTCAGTACAGGTGGAGGAAGCAGACACTGATGAAAACATTATAACTAAAAACAAACTCTGTACCTGTGCAGTGTGATCTCCTCAGACTTTCTCCCGCAGGTGTGGTCGCGTGGGAAGACAGCAGCCAGACCGACATTCCAGAGGCCATACTTCTCGCCACTCCATCCACATCTCCACTCCTCGCCTGTCTTAGCCACTCCATCGAAGACACCACCACTACTCGCCTCTTCGCCATTCAGCCGATCAGAATTCGCCACCCTGCCCAGAGATATGTCCATTTAAGTCCTGGATTATAACACTTTGAAGAACTTTGGCCAGATTATATATGACATGGGTACAATAAAACTGGACCTCCACACACTGCCTCTCTTCGCCTTTCACCTGATGAGAAACCTGTCCTGGTCAGAAAGATCCTTGGTCTTGGAGGAAACGCAAGAATTTGCATCGGATAAGTGACACTTGGGAATAATGAACCAACTAGTTAGGACTACGGTTGCTGACGCTTTTTATCCTATAGAGGAAAACACCTTGTAAAGATTGCCGGAATAAAGGACTGGACTGGTGTTGTTATAATACCTACTTAGGCTGACGACAAACAATATGGTATGAACTGCAGAGTTAGGATCCAGAGACAAAGCTTAATTCCCACTGATGTTTTACTTTGAAAATTTAATCTGAATAGGACACTTAACCATGTACAAATACTGTAACTGACCAGCTTATCTATACACATGCAGTAAATAACAGTAATTTTATTCGAGCCATTAGAGGAGATCCAGATACTTTACCTATTATCCCTGGACCTTACCTACCACATGGTTACTAAATAGGGGTGAATAGGACCAAAGGATAGTGAATCAGTACCCAGTCACACCTCCCTTCACTACCTATGGCATTCAAGCCTTCATATTAACTTGGCACTACCTATGGCATTCAAGCATTCATATTGACTTAGCACTACCTATGGCATTCAAGCCTTCATGCTTTTAACTTAGCACTACCTATGGCATTCAAGCTTTCGTATATTTAACTTAGCACTACCTATGGCATTGAAGCCTTCATATTAACTTAGCACTACCTATGGCATACAAGCCTTCATGTTAACTTAGCATCGCCTATGGCATTGAAGCCTTCATTAACTTAGCATTACCTATGGCATTGAAGCCTTCATATTAACTTAGCACTACCTATGGCATTGAAGCATTCATATTAACGTAGCATTACCTATGGCATTCAAGCATTCATATTAACTTAGCACTACATATGGCATTGAAGCCTTCATATTAACTTAGCATTACTTATGGCATTTAAGCCTTCATACTTGGCACTACCTATGGCCCCAAACCTTCATATTAACTTAGCACTACCTATGGCACTGAAGCCTTGATACTTTAACTTAGCTGCTTTGAGAACTGATAGTCTTTAGATCTGGCTTGATGAACTCTGATAAAGGTGCAGTATACCCACTTCAGTACCTCATTTGGACTTTGACGAAGGGGTAAACCTGACTGCACAATAGACTTAGAACTTTCACTGACAGGATGGCAAGAAGGCTTTGATAACAGCACTAGTGAAGGGATACATAGGAGTATCTGGATCTACTCTGAAATAGGACATGGGTAAAGAACATCATTACCTACACTGGATACAATAGTTGGTCAGACTTACATGCAGTGTGTCTGCAGTACACTCATTGCAGGTTTCCTTATCAAGATACCTTAAGTACACATGGGAAAAAAACCTGAACGGAGAACGCTAAGGTAAGAAGTACCATGAAAACTACCAACCAGCGAGATGACCTGGAGGGCCAGTGTACAGGAGCTTCAGCACCAGAGTATATATAAAAGTCTGGCAGTAACATGAATAAACTGCAGGCACCAGAGGAAATAACTCTGGAGGATTATAAACAGCCGGAATAAGGCTATTACTGCTAGTCAAGGCAGTGCTATTTGCACTAAGTAATGAAGCTAGTCAGTCTTGTACAAATACTGTAGTTACCCATCAATAAACCATAGCTGACCAAACTACTGGTTTTGCTGTACCTGGGGGAGGGGTCTGCACAAAGTCCGAAATAAGGGTTTTGCATCCGTAGATTTTACATAATAGCCCTAAAGTATTCCTAGTTGAAATAGGGGTTTTACATCCGTAGAGTTTTTTCACAACTCCGTCAGATTCTAAGTTGAAGTAAGGGTTTTACATCCGTAGAGTTTCTAGTTGAAACAGGGGTTTTACATCAGTAGAGTTTTTTAAGGTAAAGTAGGTGTACCCCCCCCCTCTTTTGGTCACAGTTTCTAAGTTGAAGTAGGGCTTTTATATCCCTAGACTTTATATCCATTTCTCTGGTGGGTATAAAGTCTAAGTCCGAAGTAAGGGTTTTGGTGCCCTTAAGACTTATACCAGATCCAGTCACTCGAAAAAATCCTAAGTCCAAATTGGAGTGCTTTTTGGACTTAGGATTTTTCGAGATGGTGGAACTGGTATAAAGTCAAAGTTGAATTGTGGGTTTTTATACCCAAGAGTTTATACCAGCAAGTTAACGTGCTGGAGTCTACTGTGTACTCTGTTCCATGTCTTTGGGAACTAGAGTATATCATTGTATGCTTTCTTTGCATACTTTACTTTTTCTGTGATATTGTATTTGTCATTTGTAATACCATAAAGGGCAAAGTAAAGTTGATATACAGCTGATTCTTTTATTATCTTTAGTGTTTTACAAGAGTTTACAATTACAATACATTTACAAAGTATACAAGTAGCAATGGCAGCAGCTGTTAGGTTACTCTGGCAGAAGATTTTATATATCAAAGTATCTCAAAGTATATCAAAAGTATTGGACTAGAGCAAAGGTTTCAAGTATTATCAAAGTATATCAGTTAAATACGGGCAAGATACCTTTAGCAATTAAAATTATGTAGTAGGTCCTATGTCTATCTCCAACTCGCTCCCTCGCTCCTACTCGCCCCTCTACCCTCTCCATCACGCTCACTCTAGAACGACAGAAAAAGAAAAAGCGCATAAAAAAGTAAAGGTGGGGAAGAGAAAGAAGCACTAAAGCAGACAGACACTAACAGACAGACACACCATCCCAGCACGTTCGGCTGCGCTGAGGACAGGCAGACAGGACAGACGGAGAGGAAGATGGAAGTGGAAGGAAGTCCCCCCCTTTCCCTCCTCCCCCCACCCCACCTCCCTCCCCAGACCCACCTACCTGCCACACCCAGCCTAGTATGCTGGGAACTAAACACACACACACGCCACAAAAAAAAAGAAGAAAAAAAAAAAAAAAACTCACGCACACACAATCACACCCTAAAGGAAAATACAAAGAAAAATACAACCTGTCACCTGTCCTGTCCAGCGCTCCGATCTCCCTGCAGGCTCTCCGGTCTCCCCTGATCTCTCGGCCGTCTCGTCTCTTCCTCGCAGCCGTCTCTGCATCGCCTGGGGAAATACAGGAACATCAAAGGTACCTAAGGAATGCAATGCCTACCAGAGTAACGCTATACAGGTGCTGCCACAGCTGCTGCTACCCTCCCTACCACATCACCTATCAGTACAAGCTACAACACACGCTGCACCAGTTCCTCTGCAGGGCTTGCCATGTTCTCGAGCGGCCATCTCGTCGTCTACACCTGCAATTTCTTCCGTAGTTGCCACCCCTTCTTCTGAGGTTGCCATGTCTTCTGTGGTTGCCATGTCTTCTGAGGTTGCCATGTCTTCTTAGGTTGCCATCTCGTCTTCTGAGGTTGCCATCTCGTCTTCTGGGGCTGCAGCTTCGCCTTCCCCCTCGCCTGCAGTTGCCATCTCGCTGGCCAGGGTTGACATCTCGTCCTCCGGCGTTTCCATCGTTTTCTGTGGAGCAAATATCAATTAGGCTAAAGTACGCACTATATGCTACTGCTGAGCCTATGTCCCGTATTCTGGGTGGCATAGGAGGCTTCGTAGCGCATTTCCCTGAGAGATTTTACATAGCGCCAACATTATATTGCAAACTTAGGTCAGTGTCTTCTAACCCCAACTTGACATCCAATTCCTTCCCATTCCACACATCCTTTAAGTTCTTCACAGCCATACTGTACGATCACCACACCCACACTACCACCACACCACCACCACCACAACCACACTCAATCATACAACCACCAGCATAACACTATCACCACTACCACAACCACGTACTACCACCACCATCACAACCACACACCACCACCACCAACACCGCTGACATCACCACCATCACAACCACCACACAGCTATCAGTGCTCTCGTGCAAAATTTATCTGCGTGGGAGAGAGAGAGAGAGAGAGAGAGAGAGAGAGAGAGAGAGAGAGAGAGAGAGAGAGAGAGAGAGAGAGAGAAACTTGTGTGTGTCTGTAATTCACCGGGTCGGTCAGGATCACTTGATGGTCGTGATCGTCAGCTTTTACCCTCCCGGAAGGAGATGAGAGCTCATATAGTCCGATCTAAGGGCAAGGCTGTGACCTTCACACACGCACACACCCGTCCCCTTGCTCAAGGGGGACAGTAACCACCCACTTCGTCAGCGAGGCGCGAACTCCCGTCTACCAGATGGCATACGAGAACGTTACCACTTAGCCAGCGAGCGGTGTGTGTGTGTGTGTGTGTGTGTGTGTGTGTGTGTGTGTGTGTGTGTGTGTGTGTGTTTAAACAAAACAACAATCACTTTTAATCCGATATGGGTTAAACTTGGTGGAAGGGATGAGAGTAAATCAGGGGCTGACGTACTGTATTTTAAAACAATGGGTAAAGGTCACACAGCCATATCATTTTAAGTTTTATCCGACTTAGATATGACTTGGTGTAAAGGATTAGGGAAAGCTACGGCAAAGATGAAGGGATTCGAATCTGAGAACAATCAGTGAAAAATGACGATAACAAGGCAAGGTCAAAATTTCGGTCCTATGATTCACAGTGTTTATATTCGACTTCAACTACACTTCAAGCAGCATGAGTCAGTCCAGGATAACCAGTGTCGAGTCTGGGAACAATATGTCATAGGTCAAGGTGTGTGTGTGTGTGTGTGTGTGTGTGTGTGTGTGTGTGTGTGTGTGTGTGTGTGTGTGTGTGTGTGTGTGTGTGTGTGTGTGTGTGTGTGTGTGTGTGTGTGTGTGTGTGTGTGTGAAAATAACTCTTTTAACAATAAACAAAATGCATGACTAAGTGTACGATGTGAGAAAAGCTCAGAAAAAAATATTTCAAATTTCAAAAAGTTTAAAAATAGTTCAAATACCTTTTACTTGGGGAGAAAGCTATTATTTCCCACTCTTGTCGTCTGTCGTGTCGGTGTAAATATCCTTTGCTTGCCTGGCCGTGTAAATATCCTCTGCCTGCTTGATCGTGCGAAAATCCTCTTCTTTCTTCGTGTCAATGGAAAAATTCAACCTGAGAGGTGGAGAGCAGAGGTGTGAGGGTAGGGGAGGTTTGACTGGTGGCAGGGAGATGGGAGGGGGGGTAGAAGGAAGAGGTGAGGGGGTAGGGAAGAGATGAGGGGGTAGGGAAGAGGTGGGGGGGTAGGGAACAGGGGAAGGGGGTTGAGGGAACAGGGGAGGGGGGTTGAGGGAAGAGGTGAGGGGGGTTGAGGGAAGATGTGAGGGGGTTAGAGGGAAGAGGTGAGGAGGTTAGAGGGAAGAGGTGAGGGGGTAGGGAAGAGGTGGGGGGGTAGAGAAGAGATGAGGGGGTAGGGAAGAGGTGGGGGGTAGGGAAGAGGTGAGGGGGTAGGGAAGAGATGAGGGCGCAGGGAAGAGATGAGGGCGTAGGGAAGAGGTGAGGGAGTAGGGAAGAAGTGAGGGGGTTAGAGGGAAGAGGTGAGGGGTTAGAGAGGAAGAAGTGAGGTGGGTAGGCAAGAGGGGAGGAGGTAGGCAAGAGGGGAGGGGTAGGCAAGAGAGGAGGTAATAGGCAAGAGGTGAGGGGGGTAGGAAAGAGGTGAGGGGAGGTAGAGGGAAAAGGTGAGGGGGTAGGGAAGAGGTGAGGGGGTAGGGAAGGGGAGAGGGTAGGGAAAAGGTGAGGGGGTAGAGAAGGGGTGGGGGTAGAGGGAAGGGGGGAGAGGGTAGGGAAAAGGTGAGGGGTAGAGAAGGGGGGTGGGGAGTAGAGGGAAGAGGGGAGGGGGTAGAGGGAAGAGGGGAGGGGGGTAGAGAAGAAGGGAAGGGGGTAGAGAAGAAAGGAGGGGGTAGAGAAGAAAGGAGGGGGTAGAGGGATGAGGTGAGGGGGTAGAGGGATGAGGTGATGGGGTAGAGGGATGAGGTGAGGGGGTAGAGGGATGAGGTGAGGGGGTAGAGGGAAAAGGTGAGGGGGTAGGGAAGAGGTGAGGGGGTAGGAAAGAGAGGAGGGGAGGTAGAGGGAAGAGGGGAGGGGGTGTAGAGGGAAGAGGAGGGGGTGTAAAGGGAAGAGGGGAGGGGGTGTAGAGGGAAGAGGTGAGGGGGTAGGGAAGAAATGAGGGGGTAGGGAAGAGGGGGGTAGGGAAGAGGGGAGGTGGTAGAGGGAAAAAGGTGAGGCGGGTAGAGGGAAGAGGGAGGGGGTAGAAGGAAGAGGAGAGGGGGTAGAGGGAAGAGGTGAGGGGGTAGGGAAGAAAATGGGGGGTTAGGGAAGAGGTGAGGGGGTAGGGAAGAGGGAGGAGGGAGTAGAGGGAAGAGGTGAGGGGGGTAGAGGGGGAAGAGGTAAGGGGGTAGAGGGAAGAGGTAAGGGGGGTAGAGGGAAGAGAGGGGAGGGTAGGGAAGAGTGTGAGGGTAGAGGGAAAAGGTGAGGGGGTAGAGGGAAAAGGTGAGGCGGTAGGGAAGAGGTGAGGGGGTAGAGGGAAAAGGTGAGGGGGTAGAGGGAAAAAGTGAGGGGGTAGAGGGAAGAGGTGAGGCGGTAGGGAAGAGGTGAGAGGGTACAGGGAAGTGGGGACGGGGGTTGAGGGGGAAGAGGTGAGGGGGTAGTTAAAGGTGAGAGGGTAGGGAAGAGGTGAGGGGGTAGGGAAGAGGTGAGGGGGTTGCGAAGGGGGACTGGAGTAGTGGACATAGAGAAGGTGGGAGTTTAGAGATGGTGTGTACAATTAGCCACTGCTACGACGCCAAAACACAAAAATCTACCTCTGGAAATATATCAGTGTAGTTGTTTGTAAATGTTGGCAAATTTAACAATGGTATTTAACATATTTTCCATCGGCTGTTAATTGGCAAGGAGTGTTTGGGACTTTTCATAAACCTCAGGGCACCTTTGAAATAAACAGCTGTTAACCAGGATTATTGTATCATCTGCCATGCCCGACGGGTGTGTGAATAATGAACTCATTTTTTAGTAAGAACTGTCACCGAAAATAAAAAAAAAGCTTCTTTAGACCCAAGAGCACCAGCATTGTCAACAGCTCGTGTCATAGTGGAATTGCTGTACCGTGTAAATATGTAGTTATAATACGTCCACATCCACGTCATCCAATAGAGTACACGCATTATTTCTTTTAAGTAATTTGTTGGGGGGGGTGAGGGTACAGACAATCTTCATCCTCTCCCCCCGTAGTTCACACAACGCACGACGTCAGAACGCATGCCCTGATCAAGGAAGGGTGTAAATCACAATCTTTATGCAACTATGTGAAAGGTACAGTCATGAGAGCCAACCTGAAAGCCATTATGGTCAAAGCCCCATCCTGTCACCGACCATGACTACCAAAATCTCAGTCAGTTATCAAGAAGGTGAATAAATAGGATTATGTCGGGGCAAATGATCATGTTAGTGTTAACCCATTCAGCCAGGAAACGTCGTTCATTTTGTTCTTGCAACAGCCTGATGATTTTATTCAGCTTAGGATACACTTTTCAAACTGAAGGAGTCAGATGCAGTACTAATAAAGTCTTTAGTACGGGAGGCTGCTCGTAAGCTGAATAAAATGGCTTGATAACAATAAGAATAAAATAAGAATGATGTCACTCTGGTTCAGGGGAATAAAAGAATCTTTACCTAACCAAGGTTTACGTAAACACATTTCGCACAGAAATGACAATGATTAGATGGATGTGAAATGCCTCCTTGAATGCGAGGCCTGGGAGTGTATGTGTGTGGGGGGGGGGGGGCTAGTTTTACTATTGACGAGTTAAGAGGAAGGATGGGACAAAAGTGTATTGTTGTGATGAGGAGGGATAGATTGAGATGGTTAGGACATGTGGAGAGGATGGAGGATGACAACTGGGTGAGGAGAGGTGTGAACGTCGGGGGTAGGGCTGCGAGAGGCAGACCGGAAAAGGCCTGCGACGAGGTCATAGTGTGTGACTTCAGGGATAAGGGAGTGAATAGGGAGGCTGCAAAAGATTGTGCAGTGTGGAGAGCCGCCATGATGTGACCAAGGCCGATGACGCATGCAAGCATGTTAGATCCTTTAAAAAAGATACGACACGAACGATTCGATACAGGTGAGGTTCAGGGATCACCATTTTATATAATTTATCTCCTGCCATTTTTGCCTTCCATCTCTACAGTATCCCCGGCCATCCTATCGCGTTGACGAATAGGGGAATTTGGAGGAGAAATACGAACAGCAGCAGTCTACCCTCCTCCTCCCTGCCTGACTTACCTCATGCCCCTCCCCCCACCCCCGCTTTCTCCTCTCTCTCTCTCTCTCTCTCTATTTCCTATCTGTCTGTATCTCCACACTCCGACACGTCAGCTAAATAGGACCCACCACCTGTTTAGTGGTTGTGTGTGTGTGTGTGTGTGTGTGTGTGTGTGTGTGTGTGTGTGTGTGTGTGTGTGTGTGTGTGTGTGTGTGTGTGTGTGTGTGTGTGTGTGCGCGCGCGCGCGCATTAAAATATCCGAGCATCACTGAGTCCATGCATCAGTGTGTGTGTGTGTGTGTGTGTGTGTGTGTGTGTGTGTATCAGTATGTGCGTGAACTTGTGTGTGTGTGTGTGTGTGTGTGTGTGTGTGTGTGTGTGTGTGTGTGTGTGTGTGTGTGTGTGTGTGTGTGTATCAGTATGTGCGTGAACTTGTGTGTGTGTGTGTGTGTGTGTGTGTGTATCAGTATGTGCGTGAACTTGTGTGTGTGTGTGTGTGTGTGTGTGTGTGTGTGTATCAGTATGTGCGTGAATTTGTATGTGTGCATCATTGTGTGTGTGTATCTGTGCTCGTATCTGAGTGTGCGTGTATCAATGCCTGTGTTTATCAGTGCCTGTGTGTATCAGTGTGTGCGTACATTAGTGTGCGTGCGTGCTCTGATCAGTGCTTGTATCAGTGTTTGCGTGAATGAATACGTGCGTGCATTAGTGTGTGCCTGCTCCGTGTGTGCGTGTTTAGTGCGTACATGCCGCAGCGTGTGCTTGCATCAGTGTGTGCGTGCATCAGTGTGTACGTACTAAGTGTGTACGTAGTCAAATTGTTTGTGTTCAGTGTGTACTTAGTCAAATTGTGCTTGTTCAGTGTGTGCGTGTTTATTGTGTGTGTTCTGTGTGTGTGTGTGTTCTGTGTGTGTGTGTGTGTGTGTGTGTGTGTGTGTGTGTGTGTGTGTGTGTGTGTGTGTGTGTGTGTGTGTGTGTGTGTGTGTGTGTGCGCGCGTATATATATGTGTGTGTGTCTGAGTGTGTTTGTATCAGCGCCTGTGTGTATCAGTGCCTGTGTGTATCAGTGCCTGTGTGTATCAGTGCCTGTATGTATCAGTGCCTGTGTGTATCAGTGTGTGCGTATATTAGTGTGCGTGCGTGCGCTGATCGGTGCTTGTATCAGTGTTTGCGTGCATGAATACGTGCAGGCATCAGTGTGTGCCCACTCCGTGTGCGCGTTTAGTGCTTACATGCCGCGGCGTGTACGTGCATCGGTGTGTGTGTGCATCGGTGTGTGTGTGCATCAGTGTGTGTGTGCATCAGTGTGTGTGTGCATCGGTGTGTGCGTGCATCAGTGTGTACGTGCTAAGTGTGTACGTGCTAAGTGTGTACGTAGTCAAATTGTGTGTGTTCAGTGTGCACTTAGTCAAACTGTGCTTGTTCGGTAGTACGTGTTCAGTGTGCGCGTGTTTATTGTGTGCGTGTTTATTGTGTGCGTGTTCAATGTGTGCGAGTTCAGTGTGTGTGTGTGTGTGTGTGCGCGCATGTGCGTGTTTATTGTGTGCGTGTTCAGTGCGCGCGTATTCAGTGTGTGCGTATTCAATGTGTGCGTGATAGTGTGCGTTCTCAGTGTGTGCGTACTAATGTGGATGCTCTGTGTGCGTATTTACTGTGTGAGTATACCAGTGTGTAACTCAAACTGTCTGCATGTTTTCAAGAGTGAAGGTATGAAAAAATTTAATGATAATGATGATGATGATGACTGAGGCGTCTGGCAGTAGATAGTAGCAGTAGATAGATGATGATGATGATGATGATGATGATGATGATGATGATGATGATGATGATAATGATGACTGAGGTGTCTGGCAGTAGATAGTAGCAGTAGATAGACGATGATGATGATGATGATGATGATGATGATTTTTCTAGTTCTTTTTAATCCGGAAACTTTTTTATGTTATCAAGGAGTATTCTGTACTCTACTCCTTTCACCTTAACTTGGCCCAAATTTTCGTCCATTAGCAGCTTTTCACGTGTCTCAGTAGCGTCTTTGAAACAGCACTTTTTCGTGACTAGCATAATCTTCTGTTGTTACAACTCAGCATTCGAGATAAAGAGATTGCAATTTAGGCCAAGTTAGAGTAAAATGAGTATAGTGAAGGGGATGGGATGGAGGGATGGAGTAGAGAGGTATACGAGAGACGCGGGTGTACTTTGGGGGAGGGCAGCGAAATGGCAGTGTACAGGGCGCCATGGAGGCGATTTGTTTGTGGCCACCCCTTACGGGTTTAAGGCGTCTGGCTATATATAACTAGACAATTAGGGCTATAGATATAGGTGACGATACACGACTATTAAAATTACATTCATTTCCCTTATTTTCTACAATTTCTTTGACCTACAACGCTTCCTGGCTGACCGTAAGATATCCCCGTGTCCTAATTTAGTCACCTTAATGGCAAAAAAGGCACAACCCAACACTTGCAGCAAGAGGAGAAGCCTACACACCATCACTACCCCCTAACCAGCAAAACGACGTCTATTGCCCTCATCTGTTGAGTCTATTTGACCTATGACACTTCCTGGTTGGCAGCAAGATACCTCTGTGTCCTATCTGATCATCTTAATGGCAAAAACAGAGAAACTTAACCCCAAAACAGTAAAATTTAACACTTACATCAGGAGACGGGGCCGACGTAGCCTCACTCTCTTATCGTCCGAGTACCACTGACTGACCAATGGAATGCCATGCTTGTCCAGCCCAGAAACTCGTGTGAAACTTTACCCAACTACTTTTACAACCACTAGAGGGCACGGAGGCCCTCTCATCTTCAGGGTAACTCTAGTATTTTATTCTAGCTAATACAAGAGGCTATTACGCACCTGTGAGCTATTTTTTAAGTGTCTGAGAACGTTAATGCTGTAAATATTAACCCTCCAATGATCGTGACAACTCTAGTACTTTTATTTATTAGACTCCGGACGATTTTATTCAGCTGGGAATGGGTCTTAGGAGCCTGAGTGCATAAGAGAAAACCGTCGTAGAGGAAGCATCAGGGACCGTAGCAAACAAAGTCAGAAATTATACTTAGATGTTTACCATACTCTATTCACTTTCACTTTGCCTAATATTGCCATCTCCTCACCTTAAATGCTGAGCTGTAAGGATACATTAACACTAGAATATAGAACAATACTCTCTTTTCCCTAAATGTACCTAAAATTACCATCTATCCATCTTGAATGCTGAGTTGTAACAATAGATGAACACCAAAACATGATGCTAGTCACGAGGAAGTGCTATGTCAAGGATGTAGAGCCATACCATTGTCATTTCATGGCACTGGGCTACGTGAAATGAGTAAAATGACCTACACAAGGAAGGAATCTGGCCCGTGTTAGAGGAAGACCGGTATAGTCACGAAAAGGTGTTATGGAATGGATACAGAATTTCATTTTAACTTGGCCTAAAATTGCCATCTCTCCATCTTGAATGCTGAGCTGTAACAAGAGCCTGACATTAGAATATGATGCTAGTCACGAAAAAGTGATGTTGGAGATATGTAGAGCCGTGTTATCGTCTTCTTCTGCCTATTGTTATGCTATGAGAAATAAGCAGCAAATATAAGATCTCAGCCATGTTAAGTCTGATAAACTATACATACAGCTTAATGGAACGCTCTGATAGAAGTTACAGCTATAAACTCATTCTACAACTCCCTAGCACCTGTCCCTTGGCGATTTATTTTGCTTATTACACCTCGCTCTCCTACTGTGCTATATAAATACTTCAAGCTTTACCATAATCTGCATAAGAAACGTACAAAAGGATGTTAATCAGCCATGTCCAAAAATATATCGCTATAGGAAGTCTTTGGTTGACTAGTGGGAGGTGCCTGTGTGTTACCATGGCAACCTCTCACACCACCAGTTACATACACACATTTTCCCACCAGCAAGTTCAGTTAGAAAGTAGTGTGTGTGTGTGTGTGTGTGTGTGTGTGTACAGTCATGCGTGTGCCTGCTCATCTCACAGCAATGCTCCGCCAACACCCACAACACTTTTCTCCTTAATTTCTTACCACAGAGAACCCTTACATTCCTGGATCTTTTCAAAAACTTGGTTCGACGTCGTTCTTACATATTATGAAGGAAAAAAAGGTAACTGTTGATATAAATGTTCGTAAAAAACATTATATATAAACTGCGGGAGATATATTCTTTTCACTTTCACTTGGCCCAGATTTTCGTTCTTTTGGAGCTGATTTCACGTAGTTCAGTGGCAGAAAGTACAATGCTATGGCTCTACAACCTTGTCTCAGCACATCTTCGTGACCAGCATCATCTTCCAGTGTTCATCTATTGCTACAACTCAGCATTCAGGACGGAAATAGGGAAGTTTTAGGCCAAGTTAGAGTAAAAAGAGTATAGTGGACAATATTCAACTCTTGCCTTGGTTAGAGTGTGGCTTGGTTAGACTGTGTTACACACACACACACACACACACACACACACACACACACACACACACACACACACACACACTCCTTTCCCCACCATCAAGTCCTACCTTAGAATACTTGTGTGTGTGTGTGTGTGTGTGTGTGTGTGTGTGTAGCCATGTGATTATATTTCACGTACATGTGTAAGTGTGTAAGTATAAACAGTCTTATCAGTATGACGTGTGTGCGTGTACTTATGTGACGTACATGTGTAGGTGTGTATGTGAGTGTGTTTGACGTATATGTGTTGGTGTCTATGCGTGTGTACGAGTATGTACTGTACGTGTATGCTTCGTGATGTGTGTGCGTGTATGTATGTATATATGTTTGCAGTGTGTGCACATTTGTGATATATGTATGTAGATGTGTGTGTGTGTGTGTGTGTGTGTGTGTGTGTGTGTGTGTGTGTGTGTGTGTGTGTGTGTGTGTGTGTGTGTGTGAAGTGTGCGTGTATATATGAAGTATTTGCGTGTGTATGTAGTGTGTGCATGTGTATGAAGTGTGTGGGTGTGTATGAAGTGTGTGCGTGTGTATGAAGTGTGTGGGTGTGTATGTAGTGTGTGCATGTGTATGAAGTGTGTGGGTGTGTATGAAGTGTGTGCGTGTGTATGAAGTGTGTGCGTGTGTGTATGTAGTGTGTGCGTGTATTTATGTATGTACGTATGTAGGTGTATACACGTTATCTTATAGCTCTACATTTTCATACAATTAGGCACTTGAGAGAGAGAGAGAGAGAGAGAGAGAGAGAGAGAGAGAGAGAAAGGAAGGCCGTTGACTGTGTGTGTGTATGTGTGTGTGTGTGTGTGTGTGTGTGTGTACGTTTTTGAATTGTCATCCATCTAGGGAGAGAAAGAGAGAGAGAGAGAGAGAGAGAGAGAGAGACAGACAGACAGACAGACAGAGACAGACAGACAGACAAACAGAGAGAGAGAGACGGACAGAGAGAGGAAGGCCTTTGACTGTGTGTGTGTGTGTGTGTGTGTGTGTGTGTGTGTGTGCATCAGTACTGAGGCTGGGCAGTTACAGCTAACTGAAGAACGTGGGCAAGTAGGTAGGCAAGAATAAACGTCAGTAGATAGGTAAGTAGGTAGATAAGGAGGTAGGCAAAGTAGGCAGGTATTTAGATAGGTAGGTAGGTAGGTAGGTAGATTGGTAGGGAGGTAGACAGAGAAATAGGTGGGTAGGTAAGTAGGTTGGTAGGTAGGTAGGCAGTTCGGTAGGTAGGCAAGAGTAAAGTTAAGAAGGTAGATAGGTCAGTAGGTAGGTAAGTAGGTAGGAAGGTAGATAAGAATATAAATAGGTAGGTAAGCTGGTAGGTAAGTAGATACAAAGGTAGGTAGGTAAGTAGATATGTAGGTAGGACGGTAGGTAGGCCACTAGTATGTATATATGGAGATACCTAATAGACAACAGACAGACAGACAGACAGACAGACAGGATGGATGAAGGGAAGGAGGGAAGGAAGGAAGGAAAGAAGAAAGGAATGAATGAAGGAAGGAGGGAAGAAAGGAAAAGTAAGAAAGGAAGGAAGGAGGGAAGAAAGGAAAAGTAAGAAAGGAAGGAAGGAAGGAAGCAGGAAGGAAGGAAGGAAGGAAGAAAGGAAGGAAGGAAGCAGGAAGGAAGGAAGGAAGGAAGGAAGCAGGAAGTAAGGAGGAAGAGAAAATTACTAAGGGAGAGTAGGGGGGGGTGGAGGGAGTGGCTGGGGACGAGAGTCAAGGAGACGGGCTGGGGACGCGCAAGACGAGAGAATATGATACGTCAGGCGCTTCCCCAGCCACTCTGTTTGTCTGTCTGTCTGCCTGTCTGTCTCTCAGTCTGTCTCTGTCTCACTGCCTGTCTCTCTCTCTCTCTCTCTCTCTCTCTCTCTCTCTCTATATATATATATATATATATATATATATATATATATATATATATATATATATCTGTCTGTCTGTCTGTCTGTCTCTATTTCTGTCTTTCTCTGTCTCTATGTCTCTTTCTGTCTGCCTCTCTGTATGTCTCTCTGTCTGTCTGTCTGTCTCTCTCTCTCTCTTTCTCCCTTTCCGTCTGTCTCTCTCTTTCCCTCAGTCTCTGTCTCTGCCTGTCTGTCTGTCTCTCTCTCTCTCGGTCTGTCTGTCTGTCTCTCTCTCTGTCTTTGTTTTTCCCTCAGTCTCTGTCTCTGTCTGTCTGTCTCTCTCTCTCTCTTTGTCTCTTTTTCCCTCAGTCTCTGTCTGTCTGTCTGTCTGTCTCTCATCAGTGCCACCACGTGAAGGCGTGTCAATAGAGTTTATGGTAAAAGTATACGGACATCCCAGCTAAGGTTTAGGAGAAAAGTCTACGGATAAAGCGACCCAAGTTTCACTACGAAATTTTACTCGAAGGGGTGTGTCGGACTCGGGGGAGGGGAAGTATTGGGCTGTTTATTAGGTGTATGTATGGAATGTATCTGGGGTGTGTTTGGTGTGTGTGTTTGGGGTGTGCGTTTGGGGTGTCTATGGAGTGTATCTGGGATGTATAGAGTACATCCCATATACAGTACAATTCATATACACCCCCAAACACCCCAAGCACATCTCAAACACATTGCAAACACATCTGAAACACACCCAAAATACACCCCCAAAACACTCAAAATATATCCCCAAATACACCCCAAACAGAACCCGCAACCCCCTAAACACACCACAAACAGAACCCACACAATCCCCCCCACACACCCCAAACAGAACCCATACAACCCCCCAAACACACCCCAAGCAGAACCCACACCGCCCCAAACACACCCCAAACAGAACCCAAACAATCCACCCAAACACACACTAAACAGAGCCCAAAGAACACCCCCAAAACACACCCCAAACCAAACCCACACACACACCCAAACACACCACATACAGAACCCCCATAACCCCCGAATCACATCCCAAACTGAACCCACACAACCCCAGAAACAAACCCAAAACAGAACCCTCAGAACCCCCCAAACACACCCCAAACAGAACCCTCACAATCCTCCAAACACACCCCAAACAGAACCCACAACTCTCCAAAACACACCCCAAACAGAACCCATATAACCCCCAAACTGAACCCACACAACCCCTGAAACTCACCCAAAACAGAATCCACAGAAGCCCCCAAACACACCCCAAACAGAACCCACACAACCCTCCCAAACACACCCCAAACAGAACCCACACAACCCCCCAAACAAACCCCAAATAGAACACGCACAACCCCCAAACACTTCTCTCTCTCTCTCTCTCTCTCTCTCTCTCATTTTCCGTCAATTCTCCCTTCAATCACTCTCCAGAAATCTGCCTACCACACATGTTAACTCCCTAATACTTGTAACTTACCAGTTTATTTAAATATCTGGTTAGTTAATGCATTCTTGTATGTTATTCACGCAGTCTTTATTGACATCACAAAAATACAAGTTGCAGACAGCACAATACAGTATGTAGGAGCAATAAACACAAAATATCGCTAAGGAAGGAAGGAAGGAATAATCAAGAGTAAGCACCGAGCCATAATATGGCTATATGGCAATGCAGAAGTAGAGGGAAAATATAGGCCGGGAGAAACAAGGATATATCAAGAACAGTGGTAGGACAGAGGAGAAGAGCACAGTAAGGAGGGAAAAATGGGAGACAAAAAGGCCCTTTTTAGTCGCCTCTTACGATAAGCAGGGGTACTGGGATATTGCTATGGAGAAAGCTTAAGGAGAGCATACGGTACTTAAGCTGATGAGACCACAGGACTAAGAATTACATCTGGATTCATTTTGCAGCAGCGAGCAACTCTTAGGGTGCGGCCAAACTTGCGCAAAATATGTGACCGAGAAGACGACACAAAACACCGGGTTAGAGCCGCTGCAATATCCGAGTCTGATGGTTGAAAGGACCCCCGAGCTTCATTTCCTCTTGTCGGTCACATGTTTGGCTCAAGTGTGGCCGCACCGTAACCCAAAACTTTCCATCTCAGGTGCTACCGATTGTCCTGCCCTTCCCTATTGCCCGAGCAGCGTGGCCAGAATCTCTGCACGAGCCTGCCAAAATATCATATACTCTTTTGAATAATATCTATCTATTGCCAGACGCCTTAATCCCGTTAGGGGTGGCCATAAGCAAATCGCCTCCACGTCGCCTCGTCCCCCGCCATTTCACTGCCCTGCTCCCAGCTCATCCCTGCTCTCTCATATACCTCGCACAGATCCGTTCGAGCAGCTGCTGCGAAAAGACGTCTCTCCCAGAAGCAACTTCTTGCAAAAACTCTACGGACATTGCTACCCCGGTTTCACTTACTCTGACCACACCACCTCCCGACCCAGTAGAACCGTACTTCACAAAACTCTACGGACATTGCTATCACGGATTCACTTACTCTGAACACACTACCTCCCGCCCCTGCATTATCACCATCGCCTCTACCAAGATTTCCTTCACCTCGACTGCATATATACACTGCCTCTCTCGGCGGCTGTATGCTGCAGTCAGGTAGAGCTTTGATCCTCGCACACTTCTCCTCTTCCCTCACTCCTCCTTCCAATCCTCCCCTAACATCAGACACACACACACACACACACACACACACACACACACACACACACACACACACACACACACACACACACACACACACACACACACACTCTGCACACCCTATCCCCCTTACCCCTTGCTCTCTTTGCCCACTTTGCCGTAGGATATCCTGTTACCTCGTTACTGACGAACTGAACCCCGAGGGAAGGCCATTTAGGGCAGCCACGACGGGGGTCACTAGAGTGACTGGGGAGCCAGGGGGTAACAGGAAGACACCCCGCTGTTATGGTTAGGTTCCCCGTCAAGGGGCAGTCCGGAGTAGACGCCAGGGTCCCTCCTCACGACGTCCTCTAGAGGGATGGGGAGGTAAAAACCCGGCGCCCAGGATCTCCGGCATAGGTAGGCCTGGGCACCCAGCTTTACTATCTCACACGATGGACTCGAGATCGGGATCAAAGACCATCCACAGAGGCAATCCACAAAGCTCATCTGCAAAAAAACAAGCAGCAGCACAGAAACGTGCAGACAACAGAGCAAAAAAGCCTCAACCACCCACACCTCAGCTTGCCACAACGAAGAAGCACCTCCCCAACAACGGAACTAAGGAGAACCCCCCACCACAGCCATCAACATCAAGCTATGAACCCAACGACGATGACTTTCATGTTCCCATGGACATTTCGCAAGCTACTCCTCCCAACCAAACCACCCACAATCAGGAGGAGCCAATGAACACAAGCACAACAGAGGAAACACGCACAACCAGCACAACCGCTTCCTCAAACTCTTTCGCTTCACGAACAACAACCGCCCTCATGCCAGACGAAACGCCAGCACTGCATCCACCTCCACCCCTTCCACCACAACCATCAAAGACGACGGCTACCAGCCGGCCTCCAAGAAAAGAAGGTGTGGGAAAGAAGACAGCCGCAGTTTCACTGAGAACCCCCATCATAATACAGCGGCCCCCCTCCCCTCCTCTCACGTACCAGAACCCTCAGGAAACTCCACTTTCTCGGCCAGAAACCATCCATCACCGCAACCCAGCACCTACAACAGAAGACAGCCCATGGTCTCAGTGAAACCCCTAACCTCACCTCATTCAAATTCCCAGGCTTCCGGATTCCATGACAGGACCCCTTCCCAACCAGCTCCGACATTGTCATGGCCCTGGAAGAGGAACACCCCAAACTAAAAATCACAATCATACCTGACAAGAACAACAGCACGATCGTGGTTCCACTCGACGAAGACTCCCTCAACCTCCAAGCAACGATCAACACGACAGGAAACCAACCCATTCTACTACAGAAGATCGACCCTCAACTCAACACCCGAAAAGTGATCCTGATGGGTTACCCCCTCAGATACCCCCTACACCCCATCACTCGACATCTACAAGTGGAGGAAGCCGCCTGCTGTCTGACCAAAGCCTTTGGCGAGCCCAACAGGCAAGTAAGCATCTCGCTGAGAGGCCCCATCCCGACATACCTCGAACTAGGGAACTGGAGGAAATACCCCCTCTGGCCTTTCACCCCAGAACCACTAAGCTGCTTCAACTGCCAGCGCTATGGGCACTACCAAACCGACTGTACTCGTCCCACAACGTGCGCCATATGCAGTTTAAACTACGAGACCCAAAACTGTCTGGACAAACTAAAGGCCAAACAGACTGTCACCTCCAAATGCCCAAATTGCCAACAAAATCACCACACCTGGAACCACGCCTGCCCTGCACGCTTAGAATGAGTCCGCTGGGGGATCGAACGCCAAGCCAACTGGATTCTAAACAAACAACAAACGACCCCTGCTCCCCCAAGCACATTCGTCTGGGGACAGCAGTTCCCAACGCCCCACATCACATTACCGACCATCCACTACGACACCAACTTCCCCCGCTTTCCAAACCCCGGACCTCCTCACAAACCCCCCCAGATGAGCCGGACAACTCCTCCATTCCCACTATAAAGCTCACCCCCACGAACAAACCACACTCTGTCTCCTGCCCCCGTAACACACGAAGCAGCAACCCAAACAGCTCCCCCTCCACCTCAGAAACAATAGCACCATCCCTTCTGCACACCCTCGTCACGAACCCACAACACGTCGTACAAAACAAAGAAACCCTACGATCTTTCAGCCATTACCTCGGAACAACAATCATAAAATGTGTTGGGGCTCAGCTCCACCGCCCCCTCAACCCGCAACTCTTCACTCCAGCAGTGTGTGGATAGAGGGCACACATTTCTCCAACACCTCGCCCAGCTCAGCGATCCTCAGCTAAACCAACAAATTCAATACAATCCACAACGACCCCCATCCCCGGCCCAGATCACACCCTAGCAACGAGCGCCTCCTCTCACAAACAACCAGACAAACCCAATCCTCATCACCCCAGCCTAACCCCCCCCCCCCCCGCCTCCACAAACTCAACGCCTCAAACCACGGAGCATTTCAGCAGGCCCAGACCAACGAGAACGCCCCCGCTCCCATTTCCCGACAAAAGAACAGCCCACAACTGCCACAGAAGATTAAGCAATGTTCATGCGGACCAAACGTCCCCCCTATTTAGTACCGGGACACAACACCGTCCTAACCAAACAGCAAACCCACCACCCCAACACAGAACCTAAAGATCATACAATGGAACATCCTTTGGCGCCAAAAACAAACTCATCCTTCTTCACGAGGCTGCTCATAGAGACAAAACAGACATTTTCCTCTTACAAGAAACCCTCATCACCGAACAACACTCCCACAAGCTAAAGAGCTTTAACTCCTTTCTCCTTCCGCACTCCCCGGGCAGCCCCAGAAGCTATGTCATTCTCATACGTAATCACATTCAGGCAAACAAAATCCCACAACCACCACACTGCGGTGAAGAGGTCAAAATCAGGGTGTATCCATCATCTCAGCCAACACTCCCCTAAAGATCGTCAACATTTATTGCAAACCCAGAGCCACCCTCGATCTAGCAGAAAACTTCACCCTCGCAGCCAATAAACCGACTCTTAATTGGAGGCGACTTGAACGCCCATCACCCCTGCCTAGGATCCACATCCCCCACCAACCCCCCAGGACGACACATATCAGAACTCCTAACCCTCACTCCTGGCATACAACTAAATGACCCCAACAATCCCACACACAAGGCGCTCCCACACACTTACATGGTGGCAGACTCGACCTCACGCTTCTAACCACAGGAATCGCAACACAACTGTGGATCTGTCTCCCTTTGTCTGTATTTCCTGCTAATTATGATCTCCAGTCTTTCAAACGCAGTGTGTCCAGGCATCTCAGAATGATCGGATCTTGAATTTGGCTCTCTTGTATTTTGTTTTTCTCTTGGAAGGAACAGTTTGCGGGCTCGTGGCCTTTGGTTCCTTCTTCCGAGGATTAAAAAAAACAAAAAACAAAAAAATACTGAATGGGACCTCCAGCCAACCCTGACATCAGATCACCAAATCTCAGCAGCCTTCACCACTGCCGCAGAAATTGCAGTCCTTACAACCTCTCACAAACAGCGAGAAAGGGAATGAAGAGGAAGAGAAAAATGGAAAAGACGAAGAGGAAGAGGAGGTGGAAGAGGAAAAAGATGGACAGGAAGAAGAAGAAGGTGAAGAGGAAAAAGAGGAAGAGGGCGAAGAGGAAGAAAAGGAAGAGGAAGAAAAGGAAGAGGAAGAGGAAGAAAAGGAAGAGGATGAGGAAGAAAAGGAAGAGGATGAGGAAGAAAAGGAAGAGGATGAGGAAGAATATGAGGAAGGCGAAAGAAAAAGAAGAGGAAGAGGAGGAAGGTTAAGCGGAAGAAAGGAAAAAGAGGAGAAAAACGAAAAAGAGGAGAAGAAAGAGGAGGAAAAAGAGGGGAGGAGGAAGAGGGAAGGAGAAAGCAGGGGAGGGAGAGGGGGAGAGGACGAGGGGGGAGAAGGAAGATGGAGGGAGGAAACTGAAAGGAAGAGGAGGGGGTGGAGGAGGAAGAGGAAGAAAGGGAAAAGAGGAGGATCTGGAAGACGAAATGATGATGATGATGATGGAGGAGGAGGATGCAAAATAACCAAGGAGGAAAGAGGAGGGTTAACTGTAAGCATAAACTACCCAGCACGTCTATCCTGCAATTAGTACTCGTTCCTTAATATACCACACTAACCCATAATGTCAAAGTTGTTAAATACCAACTAAAAATGTTTTGACTATAAATATACAAGAATTCTACTATTGATAATGATATGCAAACACGTAGCCTAATATGTAAACACGTGGCCTAATGAGTTGTGTGAGCCGCGTCCCTCCCCTGGCATCACATCACTCCTCCAACCTTAGCACACATTTCTTTTCTCCCTCTTCTCCCATCTCTCAATCTCCTCCTCCTTTTCACCAGTCTCCTTCCCTTCTCTCACCTGTACTGGGATGTTCTCTGCTGGTTTTACATCATATTTTGGCAGCTTTTGACAGATCTTCATATATACGGGTTTGCAACACCTTAAAGCTTCTTTGGTTATAATTTTCAAGTAGTGCCCAATTCCCTTGCTGTATGGGGCTACTCTTGGATCAGTATTATTATATTCTTTAGGCAACTTGCCTCACTCCAGTTACCTCCACATTCATTTACCTTAATCCTTTGCTGATTCCATCTTTACATTATTTTGTAGTATTTCCAACCTCCCGTCACCCATCAAAGATACACCAGTGCAATAATACAGTAGACCAGTTGGCCCACGCTAGGCAGCCCCTACACAAGTGTGACTAAGTAAAAAAGTCAGTCATATTCCCACTGGTTGGGGAGACACCCAAGCACCATCTCCTTACCAGTTTATTTCTTCATATATCAATGTTCCCCAGCTTATGGTCACAAACAAACTGCCACCATACATACATCAGTAAGAGAAAGAAGAGAGTTGAGCGAGGTCAGCAAAACCCATCACTGGGACTCAGGTGCTGGAATGCCTTCTGTTACATACCACTGCCCACTACTAACAAAGGCTGTCTCATTTACCTGAACTATTATCCCTTTCCTGCTTTCTTGTCTACAGGAGCATGTTGGTGGCAGATCACCATCCTCCTTTCAGGGGATGCTGACCACCAGTCCCCTGAATTCACATCTAGCTGAGTGAAGTGAAAACAATACATGAAGCTAAATACTGAAGGATTTAATCAAAAACTCAAGTCAAATTATGCCATCCTTTTTCTGAAGGAATCCCAAAACTGAGGTGAGCCACTATACTGTACACATGGCTTGTATTCTCATCAATTAAGCAAGCTCCCTAGCCCTTAGCTATTTATTTTTGGATACAGCTGGGTAATAGGATTTTGTAAGTTCTTTGATTCAATCAGATATGTTTATGTGAAGCTACAGAACGTAGTAAATGTTTTTGGCATATCTGATAGAGCCAGGATTCTGGGGGCTTGAATGATGAGTGAATGGAAGCGTGGCCCATTGGACTGGGCAAATTTGTGCTGTCTGGACATTGCTACTCCTCGCCCTGCCCTATGGTGGGAAAAGGAGGTCTGGATGATGATGATGATATACATTTTTTAGGAAGAGTATGGTGATATTTGAATTATTTAAATACCATACAAGAGGACAGCAAGGGGTAATAAGACAAAATAAATTACTTGGGAAGAGGTGTTAGGGAGCTTCCTTTACTAACAAGGATACAGACCATGACAAAAAATTGGCTAAACACTGAGTCAAGTGAAGAACATAACTGAGAATAACTGAAGAAGGTTGGCAGACAAAAACACACTGGCAGAACAAAGCACATAAAGAACATAACAGAAGAATGTTGGCAGACAAAAGTACATAAACACATACTATGACACTGACAGAACACAACAGCACATAAAGAACATGAAAGTGTAGCTACAAAAACCTGCAAGAACAAAGAACGTAACTATGAACATGCAAGATTAACTGAAAATGACTGTGTGGGCTGGGAGCAGGGCAAAGAAATGGCGGGGGACAGGGCAACATGGAGGCAATTTGTTTGTGGCTATCCCTTATGGGATAATGGCGTCTGGCAATAGACAGATAAATAGACAACAACAAACAGGCAAATTTAACTGAAAAAGCTTGGCAAAACAGAAACAGAAAACATGAAAGGATAGCTACAAAAAGTTGGGAAATACAAAGAATGTATGTTAGTCCATGCTAGGCTGTTCCTGTAAGTGACTAATCTACAAGCACAAGATGTAAATAGCAAAGAAAACTATCACACGAGTGGATGGCACAACCTACAAGAGGCCATATTATAGGTTGTACGGCAGCCACTGTAGCTCCTTTTTATTAGTGATTTATCTTCCTTTTTGCAACTGAGTATTCTCCTGCATCATTTGCTTTTATTATTAAAAACATAGAGGGGAAGAGGGAGGGGGAGACCAAGGATAAGATGGAGGGATGGGGTGGAGAGGTATATGAATGAGGGGGGTGAGTGCTGGGAGCAGGGCAGTGAAATGGAGGGGGACAGGGTGACATGGAGGCGATTTGTTTGTAGCCACCCCTTACGGGATTGGGGTGTCTGGCAATAGATAGACAGACAGATAGATAAATAGATTACTTACACACAAAGGGATACTGAGGTGCAATGAGAACGAATCACAGAGATATGTTAAGTCTGCAAAAGGCCACTTGTGGTATGGTCTGGGTACTATTACATTTCACATGATGGACAATTTATTTCTCACTGTGGGATGAAAAATGACAAGAGATACACATAATTAAACATTCCCTATCATTCTTACACAACTGCAGTCATCTAACATTCTTAAACAGTTGCTCAGACATCTAACATTCTCATACAGTTGCTCAGATATCTAACATTCTCACACAGTTGCTCGGACATCTAACATTCTTACATACATCTAACATTCTCACACAGTTGCTCAGACATCTAACATTCTCACACAGTTGCTCAGACATCTAACATTCTCACACAGTTGCTCAGACATCTAACATTCTTACACAGTTGCTCAGACATTTAACATTCTCACACAGTTGCTCAGACATCTAACATTCTCACACAGTTGCTCAGTCATCAAACATTCTCACACAGTTGCTCAGACATCTAACATTCTAACAAAGTTGCTCAGTCATCTAACATTCTCACACAGTTGCTCAGTCATCTAACATTCTCACACAGATGCTCAAACATCTAACATTCTAACAAAGTTGCTCAGTCATCTAACATTCTCACACAGTTGCTCAGACATCTAACATTCTCACACAGTTGCTCAGTCATCTAACATTCTCACACAGTTGCTCAGACATCTAACATTCTCACACAGTTGCTCAGACATCTAACATTCTAACAAAGTTGCTCAGTCATCTAACATTCTCACACAGTTGCTCAGTCATCTAACATTCTCACACAGTTGCTCAATCATCTAACATTCTCACACAGTTGCTCAGTCATCTAACATTCTCACACAGTTGCTCAGACATCTAGCATTCTTACACAGTTGCTCAGTCATCTAACATTCTCACACAATCGCTCAGACATCTAACATTCTCACACAGTTGCAGTCATCTAACTCTTCAGTGGGAATTAAAAACAGTTCAGTGGGGGTTAAAAAATAAATATTTTGACGTTTATTTATGCCTAGACGGCATACCTGCAGAGTAGGAAATTCGCCTCTTGATATCTTAGGTGTGAGGCGCTTCATCTGCTGCTGTCAGGCTGCATCAGATGAAAAGGTCTTCTTGGGCTGCAGATTCAGGGGCCTGAATTACTACTTCTGTGGGTGGAAAATTCTGAGTTAATACTACATAGTTTTCAGCCAATGGAATGGGGCTATTCCTGCGACATGGATAGTCATTGACCTATGGTTGCTCCCCCCCCCCACACACACACAAAATGGAGCAATAAATGGCAAATGGAATTTTTTGTGGACAAATGTCATGTAATTAAGTTTGGTATAAGTGAGAAAAGATCAGATTGGGATTATACGATATTCATTCTTAGATCTTTAGTGGAAAAGTTTCTAGAGAAGGGAAAGAAGCTGTATGCAGCTTTCATGGATTTGGAGAAAGCTTATGACAGGGTGGATAGACAAGGATTGTGGAAAGTATTAAGAATATAATGGAGTAGATGGGAAGTTGTTGAATGCTGTGAAGAGTATGTATGATTGTGCTAAGGCTGCAGTGTGTGTGGATGGTGAACTAAGTGAATTTTTCTCTTTGAAGGTTGGGTTGAAACAGGGATGTGTCATGTCTCCATGGTTGTTCAATCTGTACATAGATGGGGGAAAAAAAAGAGATACAGGGTAGGGTAGTGGATGTTGGAGTGGCCCTGGTGAGAGAGGATAGTGTTTGGAAACTCCCTGTTCTGTTGTTTGCAGATGATACTGTGTTGTTAAGTGAAGACGAAGGGGAGCTGCAAGGCTTCGTGGATGAGTTTGGGAATGTGTGTAAGAAACGGAATCTAAAGGTGAATGTAGGGAAGAATAAAGTGATGGTAATTGAGAGAGGTGAAGTCAGTGAATGTACAGCGAGGTTGGATGGTGAGGAATTGGAAAATGTGAGTACGTTTAAGTACTTGGGTAGTGTGATGCGTAAGGATGGAGGTTTGCAGGGTGAAGTGCTTGAATGGGTACAGCAGGGAAGAAAGGTTGCTAGTTCCTTGAAAGCAGTGATAAGAAACACGGAAGTGAGCATGGAAGTGAAAAAGTTACTACATGACAGTATTGTGATACCAACCCTAACGTATGGAAGTGAAGCTTGGACGTTCTTGGAAGGACACAAGTCAAGAGTGAGGGCAGTGGAAATAAGTTATTTAAGAGGAGCCTTTGGAGTCACATGGAGAGACAAGCTGACGAATGAGGATATAAAGGAACGTTGTGGTGTGGATGTGGATGTGATAGGAAGCGTTATGAGGAACACACTGACGTGGTTTGGCCATGTGGAGAGGATGGAGGGTGAAAGACTGACGAAGAGAGTGTACTGTATGTAAGTGAGGTGGAGGGGGGAAGAGGGAGGGGGAGGCCGAGGATGAGATGAAGGGATGGGGTGGAGAGGTATATGAGAGAGGGGGGTGTGAGTTGGGATCAGGGCAGTGAAATGGTGGGGGACAGGGCGACGTGGAGGTGATTTGTTTGTGGCCACCCCAAACGGGATTGAGGCATCTGGCGATAGACAGATAAAACAGAAGGTTCTGGCATATTCACCTAGTAAGTATCCAATTAAATGTCCCCCAAAGAAGGTTGTGGTAGGGGTAGTTGTGGTAGGGGTAGTTGTGGTAGGGGTAGTTGTGGTTGTGGGAGCAGTCTCTCTACAGCTACATGGCCAACTACTGAACATCCAGGTCTTTTTTCTTCTTCTTTACTATCAGGCTGCCTTCTCCCCAACTCACACCCCTGAAAAAGAATATTCCTTAAAAGCCATCACAAGAAAATCTCAATAAAAAATCAAAATATCCTTACACAAACAAAACCACAATTCCACACACACAGACACCCCAAACTCCACACAGTCACCCCCAAATCCACACACACACCCAAAATCTCCACATACACTGCCAATCTACACACACACCCAAACCCTACACACACACCCAAATCCACACACATACACAATCCAAACTCCACACAAACACCCCAATCTACTGTACACACATACATACACACCCAAAACCTACACACACAAAAAAAAAAAACACACACACACAACCCAAGCTCCACATACATACACCCCACCCCAGAGTTCACACCCAGCTCTGTTATGTTACTTTCTTACCCTTTCAATCATCTGAGTAGGCTTTAGAAACACTCAGGCCTGTTTACAATACAAATTAAAATCAATATCACCACAGAAGCAATTAATGGAGAGAGAAAGATAATTACTGGAGAAAAAAAATACTTATTGGAAAGAGAAAGGAAAAATATCTTACTAAAATTGCAGACCTTTCCCCTGTAATTGCTGGAGCCTGACTGACCAAAAGCCGGCACATTCCACCTACCCCCGCATTCCTTCCCTCCCTCCCTTCCCCCCACCTAGTTTCCTCCCCCCTCCACCACCTCCTCCCTCCCTCTCCACCACCTCCTCCCTCCCTTCACAGCCCACATCTTTCCTCCCACCCTCTCTCTCTCTCTCTCTCTCTCTCCTTCCTTCCTTCCTTCTGCTCCTTGTCTTCCTTTTTCCTATCACCTCTTCCTCCTCCCTGAAAAGCACTCTTCCTCCAATTCTCCTCCCTCCTGACATCCTCCCTTCCCGCTCCACCCCACTAGTTCTCCCCCCCTCTTTCCTCCAACTCTCTCTCTCTCTCTCTCTCCTTTGTCTTCCTTCTTCCTTCCACCCTCTTCCTCCCACTCCCTAGAAAAGCACTCTTCCTCCTGTCCCTCTCCCTCCTTACATCCCTCCCTTCCACTCCTACCCCCACTAGTTCCCCCCATCTTTCCCTTCTACCTCTCTCTCTCTCCTTCCTTTTTCTTTTTTTCTTTCCTTCCTCTCTCTCCTCCTTCTCTCCATCCATCTCTTGTCATCAATCTTCCTTCCCTCTTCCTCCTCCTTGAAAAACACTTTTCCTCCATCCCCCCTTGCCTCCTCTCTCTCTCCCTCCATCCCTCCTTACCTCCCTCTCTCCCCTCCATCCCCCCCTTTCACTCCCCTCCTCTCTCATTAGACACACACACACACACACACACACACACACACATACACACACACACACACACACACAAAGTAAAAAATAAAATACAATCCATTACGGACAAAGGGAATCACCTATACACAAAGAGAAGGATATTTGTGAAGCACTAAAGAATTTCCAATCAGTTTTTAAAGAAATTTTTTTAGAGGGACTTATGTGGAACATGCATGCCCACACACACTACCAGATATACAAATATCAGAAAAAGTAATACAGGAGGAGTTAAGTAAATTAGACAAAGCTAGAAAAGCAAATGGTCCTGATGAAATTTCATGTTGGGTGATACATGAGATGTGCAAAGGAGTTAAGTAAACCATTATCTTTAATTTTCAAGAAATCCTTGAGACAAGGTAAACTACCTGATATTTGGAAGAAAGTAAACATTCTTCCCCTTATTCAAGAAAGGGAATAGACAAAAATCCACTCAACCACTGACCAGTATCACTAACCAAGTGTTGTAAGCATGGTATTAGAAATGCTTATAAGAAAAGCTTGGGTAAATCATCTAGAAGAACACACAATATCATAACAGAAAGACAGTTTGGTTTCAGAAAAGGAAAATCATGTGTTACTAATCTGTTGAGCTACTATGACAGAGTAACAGACACATTACAGGAAAGAGAAGGATGAGTGGACAGTATCTATTTAGATTTCAATGAAAGCATTTTGACATACAGTACTACACCAAAGACTTTTATGGACACTGGTACCATCAAGGGAGGAGATTCAGGAGGCAAACTGTATTTTTGGATGCAAGATTTTCTCATAAAAAGAGAAATGAGAACAGTACTAAGGGGAAATTATTCATCATGGAAGAGAAGTGACTAGTGGAGTTCCACAGGGCTCAGTGCTGGCACCAATCATGTTTTTAGTGTATATAAATGATACAGAGAGTAACACTGGAAATGAAAGCTATCTAAATATGTTTGCAGATGATGCAAAAATACAAAGAACTATAAGAAGAATTAAATAAACTTCATAAATGGAGTAATACATGGCAAATGGAATTCAATGTGGACAAGTGTCATGTAATCAAGTTTGGTAAAAGTGGAAAAAGACCTGATTGGGATTATAAGTTAGGAAATAAAACCCTACACACATCAGAAAGAGAGAAGGACCTAGGTGTGATTATCAATAACAGACTATCTCTGGCTGACCACATCAGTGAGAAGGTAAGGAACATGTATACACTGGTTGCAAATAGGAGAATAGCATTCACATACATAAATCAAGACATGCTAAGAAAGATAATAACATTCATCAGACCAACCCTGGAATATGCATCAGGGCAGGGATGCACAAAACTCCGTCGGATGGCAGCCTTAAGGCTGGCCTTAAATGAAATATTAAAGG
>NW_027644798.1:0-4995 GCF_032717465.1 Coenobita brevimanus | reverse complement strand
ACAAAATAGGAAGAAGGAAGCAGGTGGAGTGAATGACCGAGGTAAACCCACCAATCACAGGATTCAAATTTCCTCCACCTTAAGTTACCGGGGATTTTTGCCCTGTTGTAACTAATTCTATGTAGCTCAGTGGCAGAACATTACGAAACGTTGTCTCAATAATTTCCACAGAACTTCCTCGTGACTAACACTATATTCTGATATTTATCTCCTGCTTAGCTTAGACATCGAGACAGGGAAATGACAGTTTTAGGCCAAGTTAAACTAGAAAAAAAGCCACGTTGCTCAAACTGCCACGTTTCAGAAATTAAAATAAATCAGATATAAAAAGTTGAACGATATTTGTCGAGTTTTTTTTATGAGGTATTAATGAGCCTTCTTGTTAGTAGTCAAAGCAACCTTTCAATTTAAGTACAGTACAACTGACCATAAACTGAACTGAAGTGGAATAAGGGATCTGTCATGTTGGGAATAACGCAGTATATACCAACAAACATTGAACTATTGGCACAAAATGGCCCAATACTGGTTTTCCTGTACATCAAGTACTGGTCCCATACTTCCAGATTCTACTGTCAGTTATGGGCCAATGTAATTCCATTATCCGTTTGCACCCCGGCCCATTAACGGCCATGTATCAGTCTGATTATGGGCCAATTATTGTCTCTCATTATAATTCCAATATCCGATATAAATAAAATTTCAATTCATGCCTTCATTTTTCATGGAGCTCACCCAGATTTCATCTGTTTACCAAGACCGTATGATGTTAATTCAAGCTCTCCTTATTTCCTGCACTGGTGTCAAGCCATGAATCTCTGAAATAAGAGAATTTAAATTACTTATATAGTCGGGTTTCGAACCTACGTCCGTTTAAGTCACACGGCAACACGCTGCCCACTGCACCACCAGAAATCTGTATATATAAATATGCCTCATTAACATAGCCTGCCTTTTACAGATTTTTTTTTTTTACTTAGCTCAATGGCAATATAAAACAATAATGGAGCCCTAACTACATCCTGTCTATCTTCGATCGTGACTGTCAGCATATTCTAATGCATTAGATTCTGTTATAACGCATTATTCAAGAGAGAAAGATGCCAGTTTAAGTAGAAACAGCATAGCAGAAACTATTATCCTTATAATTGAAGCAAACAATTCTATAAAATATTAATATAATACATATTTGCTTTTGGAATATTCTGCCATTCCAGATATTGACATTTTGTTGTTCCTATATGTGAGAATATGGTCTGTGATGAATGGTATTTAACTTTATGCATGATACTGGGTACTGATAGTAACTTTACAAGATTAATAACACAATATTTATATCAAATAAGCATATAGTTTCTAATATACAGTCGCTGAACAAAAGTAAAACCAGGAAATATCTCCTTTCAAGCCCATGAAAGAAAGATGTTATGGTGGTCAAGTGGATACAAGTTTGATTGGCTCAATGTGATGATGCAGGTTCGAATCTTGGGCAGTGTGATTTTCATATATTTTTTTTTTATATTAGAATTTTTTGTAAGAAGCGGTCTTTATGCTTATATTACACAAGAGTGTATACAGGTTAGCAATATCCATTGATTTCGGTGTTTGGTTTTCACTGCTGCCTGATATTGATAATCATATTTTGTGCTCATAAAGATCCATTTCTTTAAAATCCAATATCTTGAAGCATGTATTGGGCCAATATGGAACCAGATCATGCATGCCAATACTCTCTGATAATGTAAATCGTGCATTGGGCCGATACAAATCCATTTCCTGCTTTCCATAATCCGTTATAAACATAATGAATCCAATATTTTTCCAGAATCGGTCCATTATTCATATGTTTATGGGGCAGATATAAGGTTGTTACCTTTTTTTTTTTTTTTTCTTGTCCCACCCAGGCAGCCAGAGGTAGGATGAGCGCAAAAGTAAGGGTTGCGCTATTATGGCAAGAGCAATCACAACAACTTTTCCCACTACAAACACAAGAGGATTTCAGAGAGGGGGCAAACGTTGGGTAGGTTCTCGGATTTTATGTATTTGGCGGCTGTTGTAAAGCTTTTTTTCTCTCTCTTTACGTTAGGGGTGGAAGGACTTTTTTATTTCTTTGTACCCGTGCTGTGTGGGTAATGGAAGTTTAAGATGTCATTGTGCTTTTTCGACTGTGTGTATTACAAAATATAAAAACAAAGTCTTATATATTACCATGTATGTATTCTTTGAAGGTGGACGTTCTCGATTTTTTCTTCAGCCGTTGTTGCTGATTTTTTTTTTTTTTTTTCTCTTTGGAATATTCTCACATTTCTTAATCGCTACTTTTTTAGTGACTTCTAGCAGCTTTAGTTTGGCAAGGAAGAAATTGTTAAGAACCTCAAAATAATCAACCCGAGGTCAAGGTCACAGTGTAAAGAACAAAATTTCACCTCTCTGACTGACTGTACGGTGCGAGTGTTGCACTTTCTGAAGGCTTTTTTATTTTCTAAGTGTGGAGAACATTAGTATTTTGATCTATGGTCTTGTAATGGAGGATATTCGTATTTTTTTTTTGTTCATCGTTGTTGAGATTTTTGTCATTTTTTTGCAATACTGGACTTCATATTCATTTCCCTTCCTCACGATGGTAATGGAATGGTGGGCACTAACCTTAGAAGCACGGTGAAACGATACACTAAAAGTGAGGAACCTTTTGAAAATATTATGCACATGCTTCTTACATGCTAGACTAATGACTGAAGCGATATCACTTTTTTTTTTTTTTAATGGCTATCGCCCATTGGGCCTATGGCCATGGTTATAAAGCCATATAACAGTTTGTTTATTCATTTTTCTTTTTTATATATCTATTTCACTTTTGAATCTAATATATATTTATCATTCATTTTATTTGATTTTTGTGAACTTTAAAAAAAATTAGGAAAAAATTCTAACATCGTAACACTGCAAAACCCAACCAAAAATAAATAAATAAACAAATGAAAACGCTAACCTTCACAAATACTTAAAGACAAATAGGTAAACCTTACTAAACATTCACATCACCTAAACTTAAGGGTAAAAGACCTCGACCATCAAAACACCTTTTTGACTGCAAATGTGTAATGCCCCTGTACGTTACGCATCTGCACTCAGCACCATCTGACTGTCAGTCGAGGCAAAAATATCAATAAATGAAAGTGAACCAGAGGAGTCTGGAACTATTTCATTTACGTCAACTGTCGACCCTAATTAAGAAAACTTGTACAAGCAGATACAATGCGTTACCATATGTACAAAAGGTGAAATACTTCGCCCAGTAGAACATTGTTATTATCCACAAATGTACCTGCGAACAGAGAATGAATGAGTTTTGTGATTTGTTGTACCCTTGGAGAGTTATAGTAATTTCCAGTGTTGTTTGGCTGCAATGCAGTCATATTTTGCTGTATCTCTTTTTATCTACATACATTTCTCTGCTCGCGCCGTTGCGTGTGTGTGTGTGTGTGTGTGTGTGTGTGTGTGTGTAAGAGAGAGAGAGAGAGAGAGAGAACAAGTTTCATGCTTACCTGCAAATATATTTTTTAAGATTTACATTTTTTTTTTCCTGTTATGCTTTTATGGGCATGCGTGAATTCTGTAGTTTGTCAACAAGCGTTCTTCATAACTGGGACAAAATATAATTATGTATTTGCAGGCCTAATCCCTATGTTTTCTGGCTGTACCTTGTAATTTCTAACCTCCTGCTCAACGAAGTTGTTTTGGTGCAAGATGCTAGGAAGCAGAGGCTGGAAGCCCGGATTATTGCTCCTTCCAAGAAATAAAACGAATAAATGAATAAATGTGAGTAAAATTTTAGTTCAGTTCTTATCGAGATGACTGGACACATTGCATTTAAATGAATGAAGGTCTTATTAATAAGGTAACGCAGACAAAGGAAAACAGTACCAGAGATGACCTGTTGCATACATGATAGACCTCAAATATCGGTTAACTTGCATAAGAGAGTTGGTTTTCAGAGGCTAATAACTTTTCTACTATGTGAGATAGAGAAGAAATTCTTTCGGTAGGTAGTAACTACATTCATTGATTTTAACAATATTATTTACTCATGAGCCCAAAGAAACCCCTTGGAATCCCAGCTCACCAAAGGAATGTACCGAGGGCTTCAATTGACATGATTCACTATGAAATCAATTTTAAGAAAATTTCTGGTTATAATACTTTTTCTTGCATGAATTCTAACAGTTACATATCGGACATTACGTTCATAATTTTACATGAACGTTTTTTCTATGTTCAGGGAGAAATCAGCACCGCGTGCGTGCTTGTGTGTAGTATGCACTGGAGGTGTGTCCACTGACTCAGCACATACGTACAAGGTATAACTTGACTTCCTGGAGTGAAATCATTGGTGATGATGCTCAGTTTCCTATTGCGGAGATAGTGTATAAGGTCCTTGCCTGTTTTGGCTAGTGTGTATTATAATGTTTATCATAGCCTATATTATTTAAAGTATTTAATTCATATTGGATGTTTTAATTTTAAACATGATATATGATTGGGAAGTCTTTTGTAAAAAACGTGATGGGCAAATTGTAGTTATGTTACTAATCACAAATGTAATGATCTCCTGTTTTCATTAAGGATAGCCTATATAGGTGCAATGATCAGCCCTTTAATACTTCGCCTGTTTTGTGGACCATGATTGTTTGCTAATATCTGATGTGCTGTTTATCATGTTAAGATCTGTTGTTGCTTGAAATCTTGTATATGTAACTGGATATTGTGGTCAATTAATACTTAATACTTACTTACTATGTGTGTGTGTGTGTGTGTGTGTGTGTGTGTGTGTGTGTGAGAGAGAGAGAGAGAAACGTGATAAAGTAAATATTTCATCTCAATTACTCGTCCGTTATTATCCAACTACCTCCCCAGAAAAGTTGAAAGTTTATTCCAAGATGAAATTAAAATGATAGGCGTATGTACAGTACAAACGTTCGCTCGCTCGTCACGCGA